>NC_057813.1:465220281-465520281 GCF_018294505.1 Triticum aestivum
TGCTCACTGTTCACCCAATCGATCGGCTTCAGTTAGCAGCAGTAGCGAAGGAATCGCTCCATCGGGTTCAGTTAACAGCCATCGATCGATCGCTCGGGTTCAGTAACGCGTAGCCTGCAGTGCAATCGCTCAGGTTCAGTTAGAGCCCAACGCCTCGCTCGGGTTCAGTTAGAGCCAACGCCTCGCACGTGTACGAGAGAAACGCGCATCGCTCGGCCCCCGACCTCCCACCGTAACCGGCAACTCCCGGAAATTTTCCTCCCCCTCGCTTCTACCACGGTTTTTTCCGTCATGGATGGCCCAAAGAATGTCATGCAGCTGAGTCTCCGGCCCGCCCAGGATGAAAAGCCCATTTTCTGTCACGATTTTTTGTCATAGAAGTAGGAGCCCACCACATCTATGATGATACCGGGTTTTGTCACAATTATCGTTATAGAAGTGTCATATGTATGACAGAAAAAAAATCGTTCGGCCAAAATGTCACGGATGTGTCTTTTTTTTGTAGTGACAGCCGCCGGCAAGACGAGGTAACAGCCTGCAGTTAAATCAAACAAAGAAGGCGCAGGCAAGGTAATAATCTCATTATGTTTCTTATTAAATCTCTGGTTATACACAAGCATCTTGTCATCATTGTCAACAATAAACTCATGCGCTACCATGCTCCTCTAATCTAAAAAGGTAGGGGGCAGCTGTCAGGACCCCGACTCAATGCCACATCGATCTAGCATGTAACACCTCATATCACTTTGCGGCCTCACGCACGGTATTCCCACGGGTGTCGCCTTACCTTTGCCCGGGACCGTTTGCGCCTTTTGGCACACGTATATGACAGTGTCGCTAGCATCCATATGATAAGGAGCCCGGGCTGACATAGCTAGTCGTAAACCCAAAGTGGCACAGACTTACAGGAACAGGCATCCATGACCCAGCATCGAACGTGTCGGTCATCAGCGAGTGAATCCAGGCTGTAGCACTGGGCTAGCAGGACTCCGGTGAACCGGGCTGTAGCGGGCTAACAGGACTCCGGTATTCATCGCGTGACATTTCCCCGAAGGGACAGACACAGGAATGAAGCAGGACACATGCCGGCCAGCCTAAGTGTTCCAGAGCAGTAGCAAGCTACCATGGCTCAGTGAAACACTAGGAGACATTTCCCGGTAAGAGAGGCTACTAAAGATAAACAACTAGATGGTCAGATCCCACACATACCAAGCATTTCAATAACATACACACAATATGCTCGATATGTGCAAATACAGCATAGCATCACAACATGACTCTATGACTCAAGTAATTTATTCAATAGGCTCCGAGGAGCGCGATATTACAAACAGGGGTCTCATGACCCAACATTCAGAGCATACCAATCAAAGCACAAGCGGAAGCTATCATGTCTGGGTACAGACATCTATAAATGAAAAAGGCTGAGAAGCCTGACTATCTATCAGATCCTGCCGAGGGCACAAGATCGTAGCTGAGGTATCAAGCTAAACGTCGAAGTCCACGTGGAACTACTAGTGAGACTGAAGTCTCTCTGCAAAAACATAAAATAGGCAAACGTGAGTACAAATGTACCCAGCAAGACTTACATCAGAACTAACTACATATGCATCATTATCAACAAAGGGGATGGTGGGGTTTGACTGCAGCAAGCCAGCTTTGACTCGATGGCTATCCTGAACTACGACTGCAAGTAACTCTTTTGAGGTGGCGCACACGAGTTCACATATTCACCATATCAATACACCACTATGGATCCGCTCCCGTCTCCCTACGAGAACGCCATCCATAGCACTCACGCTTATCTTGCGTATTTTAGAGTATCCACTTTCACTTGTCTATGAACTGATATAAGCAACCCAGAAGTCCTTTTCCGCGGACACAGCTATTCGAATAGATGATATTAACCCTGCAGGGGTGTACTTCTTCATACATGTTTCCACCACTTAGCGTCTGCACACGACATGTGCTCGGCAGACTTCAAGCGAAAGTCGACGTGGGTGTAGACCACGACCTACCTAAACACTCAAGTCTCTAGTCCAGGTTTATCGCCTATTCGGGTTCCATCTATGAGGAGATCCGGCCGGAGTTTCGCTCACAGCCCCAAACGATGTGAACAGGGTTCCCGAGACACCAAACGGGCGCCCGGTATACCCGGCCACGTGCCTACCGCATCACAGCCCACCCCTACGGTCAGCCTGTCCACGGCCTCCAGCATACTACAAACACCAGAAACTACTTGCAACTCCTGGACAGAGGACAAGGGTGAATAAGAAGTCGAGCGGGGTCATATTTCAGGGCCCAATGCATGGTAGTAGCTGAATCATGGATCACAAACACAAAACTCAGTTCCTGAGGACGGCTACAATGAGACAACCCACCATGTACTCCTACATGGCCTCTCACCGCTACCTTTACCAAATCGTGTTCACACACTTAGCTCACACACAGTAGGACATGTTCACACGCCTCTGATTCATCCCCGATGAATCAGACCTGACTCAACTCTAAGCAGTAGCAGGCATGACAAACAAACATGAATGAGTAGGCACAACAGGGCTCAAACAACTCCTACTCATGCTAGTGGGTTTCATCTATTTACTGTGGCAATGACAGGTCATGCAAAGGATAAAGGGGTTCAGCTACTGCAGCAAGTAACGATATGTCGTTGTTGTCCTAATGCAGTAAAAGAGAGCAGGAGCGAGAGAGTAGGATTGTATCGGAATGAACAAGGGGGTTTTGCTTGCCTGGCACTTCTGAAGATAACATTGAGTCTTCATCAGTGTCAACGATCACATCATCGGTATCACGTTTATCGAGAGGGGACAAATACCGGCAACACAGAAAGAAACACAATCAATGCAATGCACAATATGATGCATGATCATGACATGGCAATATGAATGTGTTTTGAGCTAATGCAACTATCCACGGATTAAATGAAGTTGGTTTGAATATAAAATTCAAATTCAAACTCCATATGTGATTATCCAAATGCCATTTAATTGATTTGTGCTAAACAGCACCTATAAGTTGTTCTAACATGCATGAAAATGGTACAGATGGATTCCTTGAATTTTTCTGATAATTTTTCATATATAAATTATTTAATTTGGAGTTACGGTTAATTTTCTATGATTTATAGAAGTTTTAGCTATTTTCTGAAATTTCCTGAATATTAATAAATCCAGTAATTGAATTAATGCGCCAGCCTGACGTCATCATGACGTCAGCAGGTCAACTGGGCGCCTCCAGGTCAAACCTGACGTGTGGGGGCCACACGTCAGTGACACAGGGGCTAATCCCGCGTTGACCCGGGCTTTGACCCACTACGGGGCCCACTGTTAGTGGCTGTGGGGGGGTGTTTAGAGCGTCATTAGTGCTAATTAGGCGTGCCACGTCGGCAGTCGCCGGAGTGTCGCCGGCGACGACCACGGCCGACAGCGGAGGTGCACCGTGCGCTCGCTACGGAGCACCATTTGACGTGCGGTTTGCTCCTACGGGTTCCTGGGAGGAAGGCGCATCTAAAGAGGTAAGTGACAGCAGCTGGGGTGGCCGGAGCTGCCGGCGGCGAGCTCCTTTGCGGCTGCCGGAGTTCGGGCAATCTCGGGGTCGGGGTTAGGGAGCACGGAAGGAGGAGCTGGGGCGTGCTACGGACTCCTGAGATCACGGTGAGCACGACAGTGGGCTCGGATACGAGCTGGGGTGGCTGTGGCCACGGCCACGCCATGGCCGGCGGCGAGAGATTCTCGGGCAAAGTGGTGGGGCTAGCTAGAGAGGGAGGTGGGGCACGGGGAGAGGGGGAATCGGGTCGAGGGCTCACCGCGGAGCTGCAGGGAGGGTTAGTGGGCTCGGGGGCGCGCCGGAGTGGCCGAATCGACGGAGAAGATCCTCGGCGGCCGGCGAGGGGAAAAACGTCGGGGGCGGCGTTCCGGGGCTCTTCTGGTCGTGTGAGACGACGAGGAGGACGAGGGAGGACCGGTGGAGCTTCCTGGGGCGTCGATGAGGCTAGGGGTGGTCGGTGACCATGGGTACGGCGACGATGGCGGCGAGCTCCGCTCGGTGGTGTGCGCGGGAGGGAAGCAGAGGAGGGAACGGGGTGCAGGAAAAGAAAGGGAACGGTCTCCGTGGCGTCGCGAGGGAGTCAGGGAGGCTGCCACGGCGAAGCAGGAGGTGGCCGGAGCTCTTCGGGCGCGCGCCACGCCTCGCCTCTGCCTACTGGCAGAGGAAGAAGAGGACAAGGGGGGGAGGTGGGCTGGGCCGGCTGGGGGGGGTTGGCCAGCTGGGCCAGGTAAGTGGCGCCAGGTAATTCCCTTCTCTCTCTGTCTTTTTCTAATTATTTCAGTTTTTTTATTTTGCAGGTTTGTTTTGAATTTGGTTTTGAAACCAATTCAATTTATTTTGCTTCTGACAATATTTTTAGGAGCTAAAAGAATTAAAACAATGCTCCACAAAATATTTCAGAATTATTGGACCTATATTTATTTAATAGTAGATATAAATCCAATTCAAATAATTATTGCTTTAATTCAAATGCCCAAATTAAATGTTTCTGAGACACCAAAAATATTGGTTTGGATTTTACCTCTTGCCAATATTTCCAGAGGATAACAGGAACATTTTCTTGGACACATTTGAGAAGATTTAACTGTTGGTTATTTTTAGAGGTTTCCGAGGCTTTGAAAATTCCTCAATTCAAATTTCGTTTGAATTTAAACATGATGCAGCAAGAGGTCTAGCCTAGTGCATTACCAGAAGCTAGGGATGTGACAACTCACCCCCACTAAACAAGAATCTCGTCTCGAGATTCAAGCGTAGGGTAAGGTGAAGGGTAACGCGGACTAGTATAATCTTCACGATCCAGGGTGCACTTCATAGGAACGTTGATTCGAACACCATCTTTGTCTTGTCATCTTGCTCTGAGAACTCCAGCTAATCATGAAAAGAAGAGGAAAGGAAAACTCTAGAAGGATCGGTCTTCTCGAAGGTCGAACCACTCAGGATTAACTCACGGAATGAGACATAGAACCATCTCTCGGTTGAGACACGAGATACACATCAAGAGGGGGGGGGGAAGAAACGGATGATGAAGGTTCACTAGGTAGACAACAATTCCACACCTAAGAAGGTGGTAAACGATTGTCAACGTAGCGAGGAGTTGAGTTGCCATGATACCACGACGAAACATCCTGGAGGAGGGTGATTCGTAGATTATTATCTTAAGTGGCAAAAAGAATTACCTTTGATATAGAGATCATTGAGACTCTCTATATCAGCCTAAGGCAAATCACAGCAATCGATTGGCGGGGGTCGGTAGAATGGCATACCCAAACTTGGATGATGTGGATTACCTTGTTGAAGACAACGTAATGGATGAATTTGCTTATCACCGGAAATGAAAGAGACCCATGGTAGAATGGCACAATGGCGGTGCAAGCTGGGAACAAAATGCAAATGCTGGGAATGATTCTGGTAACTGGGGAAGAACCCAACAATAAAGAGTGAATTCACTGTTGGAGTGGTTATAGCATAACCGAAGAAATCTGGGGCAATCCCAGCTAGTGCCGATGATAAGACGTAGCGCTTGTGCGTGCTCTCAAGAACTTAAGCATTTCCACATTCATCAAGGTTTTACCAACATCCGTGTCAAGGGTCCGGTAGCACAACTTACTACCATGATGAATGGTGATGGAGGATGCAGATGCAAAGGAAGATAACACTTTCTCAGATTTCACCTTAGCGAGGCCAAGGAAACAAAATCTGGATGATCGACCGAGAGACATTTAGCACTCTGCTTCTAATGTTCTCCTTGATGTGCTAGTGTAACCCATTCATAGAAATGGTTTGATATCTAGAACATCAAGTAAAAAGGTCGGACTTCGGGAGCACAAGAATCCATAAGGAACAACTAGGGAGGTAAATCCTACGAAATCCTTATGGGGAGGTGGCCAACTTCCTCAATCAAGATACTACAATAATAGGTCTATCGGATGGGTGTGTTGGTCACGACATCCACCTTACCGGTTATCGAGAGACCAATATTATAGTTCTTGGGAAATGTTCCAACCATCATATCTGCCTGAGATTCAGATCTGGTTGGTGTTAGGATATTCCAGACTCATCGAATCTAGGAAGAAAAATGAAAGTTTGCAACACAATTCGACGAGATGACGTTGCGAGATTCTCGGGAAATGAACTACGATAGCAAGCTCCAAAACATGAGCTGGTTCTGCTACAAACATGTGAACACGTTGTCCAAGACAAGCATGACCACAAAGTAGTCTTATAATAAAACACTACCGAGTTCAGGAGGGGGAACCATCAGCGAGGATATCGAAGTTTTGTACAAATCCGTCTGGTACCTTCGGGACTAGCACTTAAAACTTATTAATCTTGAACAAATCAATCAGTGGCTTGGTGTGCTAGGGACCCATATAGAATGGAGGTAGCAAGTCTCCGAACCACAGAATACTTCGCACGTATGCATGACTGATTTGGGATGATTCCAAAGGAAACAACATTGACTTTCTCGAATCCCCGGCGGCAACTTGCATCAAATGCACATGGACTGGAGGAAGTCACTTCTTACATCCGAACATTTGCTCCATGAACTAGCATGAAGAAATGCTTTCAAAAGTTTCCAACACTAACTTAATGTTCAACAAAATCATGGAGGGAATAAGGATGTTGTCAATGGGCTCAACAACAATTCATCCGGGTTTCCTTTTAAAAGGAATTCCATAGTTAAGTGAACAAGTGATAGCATTGGTCAGACCAAAGATGTAAGGGTGTATGCTCGAGGGATCAACCACGAGTAAGACAACATTACGAGCATCGTTGGTACTGATTTGATTTGACGATAGCCCACACTCAAATCAAAGGATTGATAAGACAATAGGTCCAGCAACTGATCACAGGGACCAATCGATGAAGATATCATCTTTCTTCAACACACACTACACAAGAATATCCCTTGGAACGAACTAAGTCAGACAAGCTTTTATCTTCCAACTCTCCAAATTGTTGTCTAGCTTAACCAACTAGATCAAGGATATCTAACACCGATTCTTGGAGAGAGGGTGGTTCACAAGAAACCAACTTGATCACGGGCTCAACATAACGGTCAGGTGACGACCTGGTGATACTTCCGAGAAGATATTCAGAAAATCATGAACCACCTGTATGTTACTAAGCTCGAGAACAATCTCGCTTTTGAGGGCAAGACGATATGATCAAATGAGTGAGGACTTGACAAGATCCTAACTCATCAATCAAAGGGTGCACCGAAATAAGGACTAGGTAGCACGATCAGTCTTAGAAGGATGATTCAAAAACCAACACGCTAAAAATGAAATTATTGTCCTTTAACTACCAAGCAACGAGGTTGCTAGGAGTATTGATTTCACACATCACAATTCATTTGTCGGTATTCCGGTTGCATCAACACGAGGGCCGAGGAATGACTAATGATGGTGAGAAGTATCACTACGTCAAAATTCATGAGAGTTGGTGCAGTTCTCATGACAATTCTGACATAAAGGGGTAATACTCCAAGGTAGAACAGAACCAAAAGCTGGATTGGCATTTGATCTGCGGAATACAACTATTTTGACCCAATCCTAGATATGGATGAAGTACTGGAGTTTGTTTCTCCAAGTCATTCAGGACAGAATGGCTTGACGGACCACAAGAGTAATAGGCATCGATAAACGAACGCACGCATACTCTTGACTATCAATTGATAGACGAGGGTCAGAATGCAACTAAGGAGAACAACTCAAAGGAACATATAATTTTCTGAGTTGTGGATGCATAGATTAGTATGTCGAACCAAGTTCAACATATTTCTTCCGGATAACCCATGCAGAAAGGTAGAACTGGCAGAGTCACGATTTAGGAATGGAGAACTCCTCAAGAATACTCTAATTGTGATCTTTTGATCCAATAAACATCTGCCATAAGCGGTTCATGGTATTTGGATGAACGAAATACCACGGACTTCAAGGACTATCGCAAAGGTTACTAATATCCTGAAGGAACTAGCAAACACTATCAACATGAGGTAAGTAGAGTGAATCTCGGGTTCAAAACCCAGGAGTAGAATACCTACTACTAAGTAGCATCACGGAATGCTTTCGAGAATAAAGGCCAGAATCATCACACTAGGACACAAATCACGGCTAGACCACTAGATGATCCCCTGGGACACCTAGGGTCATAATAATAATTCCAACATAAATGCCAAGACAATAGAATACCTCAACTCAACAATTAGTGTGATTGAGCTGGCATAAAGGAACATCGAAACCAGAGGGAAAGGATTTTGCAAATGCATCAGATTATTTAGAAACCTGGGATGACTCGGACAGCATAATGGCTGTAAATGCTCAGAAAAGATTTGAGACATTCACAAAAATGGTGGCATAACCACTCAAAGGCACAATATCAAGGTTTCGAGATCAACAATTTAACATACGGAAGTAATAGGAACTGAAACGAGGCTTAAGTCCAACAATTCTATAGGTCTACGGATTAGTAACACGTGATCCTGATAGAAAGAAGAGAAGCCTAGTTCCTTAACCCCCGTAGAAGAGAAGATGATGACTCAGATTAGAAGGCCATGAGGTATAAGGAGTAAAAAGAGCCTTACGTTCCATCCCACAATCAATTCCCTTATATAACTAAAGAATTTCTAGACTCAACTTCGACCAGTTTGGCTTGGTAATCCTACAGGCAGTCAAGCTCTGATACCAACGCTGTCAGGACCCCGACTCAATGCCACATCGATCTAGCATGTAACACCTCATATCACTTTGCGGCCTCACGCACGGTATTCCCACGGGTGTCGCCTTACCTTTGCCCGGGACCGTTTGCGCCTTTTGGCACACGTATATGACAGTGTCGCTAGCATCCATATGATAAGGAGCCCGGGCTGACATAGCTAGTCGTAAACCCAAAGTGGCACAGACTTACAGGAACAGGCATCCATGACCCAGCATCGAACGTGTCGGTCATCAGCGAGTGAATCCAGGCTGTAGCACTGGGCTAGCAGGACTCCGGTGAACCGGGCTGTAGCGGGCTAACAGGACTCCGGTATTCATCGCGTGACATTTCCCCGAAGGGACGGACACAGGAACGAAGCAGGACACATGCCGGCCAGCCTAAGTGTTCCAGAGCAGTAGCAAGCTACCATGGCTCAGTGAAACACTAGGAGACATTTCCCGGTAAGAGAGGCTACTAAAGATAAACAACTAGATGGTCAGATCCCACACATACCAAGCATTTCAATAACATACACACAATATGCTCGATATGTGCAAATACAGCATAGCATCACAACGTGACTCTATGACTCAAGTAATTTATTCAATAGGCTCCGAGGAGCGCGATATTACAAAGAGGGGTCTCATGACCCAACATTCAGAGCATACCAGTCAAAGCACAAGCGGAAGCTATCATGTCTGGGTACAGACATCTATAAATGAAAAAGGCTGAGAAGCCTGACTATCTATCAGATCCTGCCGAGGGCACAAGATCGTAGCTGAGGTATCAAGCTAAACGTCGAAGTCCACGTGGAACTACTAGTGAGACTGAAGTCTCTCTGCAAAAACATAAAATAGGCAAACGTGAGTACAAATGTACCCAGCAAGACTTACATCAGAACTAACTACATATGCATCATTATCAACAAAGGGGATGGTGGGGTTTGACTGCAGCAAGCCAGCTTTGACTCGGTGGCTATCCTGAACTACGACTGCAAGTAACTCTTTTGAGGTGGCGCACACGAGTCCACATATTCACCATATCAATACACCACTATGGATCCGCTCCCGTCTCCCTACGAGAACGCCATCCATAGCACTCACGCTTATCTTGCGTATTTTAGAGTATCCACTTTCACTTGTCTATGAACTGATATAAGCAACCCAGAAGTCCTTTTCCGCGGACACGGCTATTCGAATAGATGATATTAACCCTGCAGGGGTGTACTTCTTCATACATGTTTCCACCACTTAGCGTCTGCACACGACATGTGCTCGGCAGACTTCAAGCGAAAGCCGACGTGGGTGTAGACCACGACCTACCTAAACACTCAAGTCTCTAGTCCAGGTTTATCGCCTATTCGGGTTCCATCCATGAGGAGATCCGGCCGGAGTTTCGCTCACAGCCCCAAACGATGTGAACAGGGTTTCTGAGACACCAAAAATATTGGTTTGGATTTTACCTCTTGCCAATATTTCCAGAGGATAACAGGAACATTTTCTTGGACACATTTGAGAAGATTTAACTGTTGGTTATTTTTAGAGGTTTCTGAGGCTTTGAAAATTCCTCAATTCAAATTTCGTTTGAATTTATACATGATGCAGCAAGAGGTCTAGCCTAGTGCATTACCAGAAGCTAGGGATGTGACAGCAACAGTGTCTCCTCTTTCTCATAATGCCTAATAGGTATCTCGAAATGTCTAGCAAGGCGTGCAACATAGATACCTCCAAATATGGGGCCCTTGGTACGGTTCAGGCTTAATCATTTAGCAATAACGGCACCCATACTAAAAGTGTTATCACAAAATAAGGCGTGGAACAGAATAATAATATCAGGAACACTGTGGTTTCCACAGTTTCCGCGGCCAGTTAAGCATCGACTAGCAAATATGGCAAAGTAGTGTAAAACAGGAAAATGTATGCTAGTTATTCTCGCATCGGAAACCTTCCTCGATTCCCCTATAGTAATAGTGTCAATAAAACCATCCACATCTTTACGATGTGGTTCATCTAACATACCATCAAAGGGTATTCTGCAAACCGTGCAAAAATTATGTAATGACATTCCCTTAGCCTCATCATATAAATGAAAAGCTACTGAAGGAGGTGAATTCCTAGGATAATAGTAAAAGTTTTGCACGAAAGTACTGGTGAGTAAGAGATACTGTTCGATCCGATTGTGGAGGAAGTCGGTGAGGCCCGCATTTTCAGCCAAAGAATAAAAGTCTTCATAAATCCCGGCTGCTCTCAAGAAATTATCACAAGGCCACTCACACGGCCTTACTTCCGCTACACGAGGAAGATTATACTTGGCCTTTTCTTTCTCCTTATCTTGTTTATCCTTGGAGCTTTGGCTAGAAGAGCCCCTCAAAAACAATCTCTTCATCTTTTTCTGCAAATTTCTGAAATTTTTAGTAACTTCAAAATAAAAGTGAATCAAACTAAACAAGAGTGATAGCAACTACTCCACAAGTGCCTAGAGCCTATATCATGCATTAGAATTACTTGGGACCTCATAAATTTGACGTGCAAGCTAAAGAACAGGGTCACCTAGGCAGCAAAAATTTGCAATGAATAAAGAACTAGAACAAAAACTAATTGGACCGTTGGAGGAGTCACATACCAAGGAACAATCTCCCAAAGCAGTTTTGTGAATGGAGCTTTGAGCAAGGAGATCGAAAATCGCAGCAAAATGAGCTAGAACTCGTGCTTGAGCTGGATGGGGATTTTTTTGGGAGGAAGATGAGGTGTGTGGGTGCAGGAATAAGTGGAGGGGGGCCACCATGGGCCCACGAGGTAGGGGCGCGTGCCCAGTCAGAGTGGGCGCGCCCTGGACCCTCGTGGCCAGGTGCTTGCCCCCTCTGCTGTGTTCTCAGTGCCTAAAATCCTGAAATATTCCATAAAAATCATACTAAATTTGTAGGGCATTTGGAGAAATTTTATTTTCGGGATATATTTTTTTATTGCATGGATAATTCAGAAGACAGACAGATAATACTATTTTTGCTTTATTTATTCTAAATAACAAAAAGTAAAAGGAGGGTACAAAACGTTGTGCCTTCAAGTTTCATCCATCTCATGATCATCAAAAAGAATCCACTAACAAGGCTGATCAAGTCTTGTTAACAAACTCATTCCGAATAGCATGGAAGCGGAGAAATTTTGAATAACACTATTTTACCTCAACGGGGATATGAACATCCCCAATAATAAGAATATCATATTTTTTCTTGACAGTGGGAAGAGGAAATTCAAAACCTCCAATAATGATAGTTGGAATTTTTCCAATAGAATTGATGCTATGAACTTGAGGTTATTTCCTCGGAAAGTGTACCGTATGCTCGTTACCATTAACATGAAAAGTGACATTGCCTTTGTTGCAATCAATAACAGCCCTTGCAGTATTCAAAAAGGGTCTACCAAGGATAATCGACATACTATCGTCCTCGAGAATATCAAGAATTACAAAGTCCATTAAGATAGTGACATTTGCAACCACAACAGGCATATCCTCACAAATACCGACAGGATAGCAGTTGATTTATCAGCCATTTGCAAAGATATCTCAGTAGGTGTCAACTTATTCAATTCAAGTCTATGATATAAAGAGAGAGGCATAACACTAACACCGGCTCCAAGATCACATAAAACAGTTTTAACATAGTTTCTTTTAATGGAGCATGGTATAGTTGGTACTCCTGGATCGCCAACTTTCTTTGGTATTCCACCTTTAAGAGTATAATTAGCAAGCATGGTGGAAATTTCATCTTCTGGTATCTTTCTTTTATTTGTAATAATATCCTTCGTATATTTAGCATAAGGATTTACTTTAAGCATATCAGTTAAGCGCATACATAAGAAGATAGGTCTAATCATTTCAGCAAAGCGCTCAAAATCCTCATCATCCTTTTTCTTGGATGACTTAGGAGGGAAAGGCATGGGTTTCTGAACCCATGGTTCTCTTTCTTTACCGTGCTTCCCAGCAACAAAGTCTCTTTTATCATAACGTTGATTCTTTGATTGTGGGTTATCAAGATCAGCAGCAGGTTCAATCTCTACATCATTATTATTGCTAGGTTGAGCATCAACATGAACATTATCATTAACATTATCACTAGGTTCATGTTCATCACTAGATTGTGTTTCAGCATCAAAAATAGAAATATCATTAGGATTCTCAGGTGTGTCTACAACAGGTTCACTAGAAGCATGCAAAGTCCTATCATTTTTCTTTTTCTTCTTTTTAGAAGGACTAGGTGCATCTAAATTATTTCTCTGAGAATCTTGCTCGATTCTCTTAGGGTGGCCTTCAGGATACAAAGGTTCCTGAGTCATTCTACCAGTTCTAGTAGCCACTCTAACAGCAAAATCATGTTTATTATTTAATTCATCGAGCAAATCACATTGAGCTTTAAGTACTTGTTCTGCTTGAGTGGTAACCATAGAAGCATATTTACTAATGAGTTTAAGTTCATCTTTAACTCTAGCCATATAATCACTCAAGCGTCTAATCATGTAAGCATTACTCTTTAATTCTCTACCAACATAAGCATTAAAACTTTCTTGTCTAGTCATAAAATCATCAAATTCATCTAAACATTGGCTAGGAAATTTAGTAGACGGGATTACAACTTTATCATATCTATAGAGAGAATTTACTTTTACTACCTGTGTCGGGTTATCAAGACAATGTGTTTCTTCAATAGATGGTAGATTAAGACCATGTATTTCTTCAATAGGAGGTAAATTCTTAACATCTTCAGCTTTAATACCTTTTTCTTTCATTGATTTCTTTGCCTCTTGCATATCTTCAGGACTGAGAAATAGAACAACCCTCTTCTTCGGAGTTGGTTTAGGAATAGGCTCAGGAGTTGGCTCAATTGGCTCAGGAATTGGCTCAGGAAGAGTCCAATTATTTTCATTAGTCAACATATTATTTAATAACAATTCAGCTTGGTCGACAGTTCTTTCCCTGAAAACACAACCAGCACAACTATCCAAGTGGTCCTTGGAAGCATCGGTTAGTCCATTATAAAAGATATCAAGTATTTCATTTTTCTTAAGAGGATGATCAGGCAAAGCATTAAGTAACCAGAGAAGCCTCCCCCAAGCTTGTGGGAGACTCTCTTCTTCAATTTGCACAAAATTATATATTTCCCTCAAGGCAACTTGTTTCTTATGAGCAGGGAAATATTTAGCAGAGAAGTAATAAATCATATCCTGGGGACTATGCACACAACCAGGATCAAGAGAATTAAACCAAGTTTTAGCATCACCCTTTAATGAGAATGGAAATATCTTAAGGATATAATAATAGCAAGACTTCTCATCATTAGTGAGCAGGGTGGCTATATCATTTAACTTAGTAAGATGTGCCACAACAGTTTCAGATTCATAGCCATAAAAAGGATCGGATTCAACCAAAGTAATTATCTCATGATCAACCAAGAATTCATAATCCTTATCGGTAGAAAGATAGGTAAAGTAGCAAAAGCAGTCATATTTCATTCTAGCATTCAGAGATTGCTGCTTCCATTTAGCTAATAAGTTTTTAAGATCAGATCTATCATTGTAAGCAAGAATAGCTCTAGCAGCTTCTTCATCCATAACATAACCCTCAGGAACAACATGCAATTCATACTTAGGGGGAGAACCTTCATCATCACTATCTTCAATAATATCATCTTCAATAATTTCATTCTCTCTAACCCTAGCAAGTTGTTCATCAAGATATTCACCTAATGGCACAGTAGTATCAAGCATAGAAGTAGTTTCATCATAAGTATCTTGCATAGCAGAAGTGGCATCATCAATAACATGCGACATATCAGAATTCATAGCAGTAGCAGGTTTAGGTATCGCAAGCTTACTCAAAACAGAAGGAGAATCTAGTGCAGAGCTAGATGGCAGTTCCTTACCTCCCCTCGTAGTTGAGGGAAAAATCTTAGTTCTTTCGTCTTTCAAGTTCCTCATAGTGATCAGCAGATATAAATCCCAAGTGACTCAAAGAATAGAGCTATGCTCCCCGGCAACGGTGCCAAAAAATTCTTGATAACCCACAAGTATAGGGGATCGCAACAGTTTTCGAGGGTAGAGTATTCAGCCCAAATTTATTGGTTCGACACAAGGGGAGCCAAAGAATATTCTCAAGTATTAGCAGTTGAGTTGTCAATTCAATCACACCTAGATAACTTAGTATCTGCAGCAAAGTATTTAGTAGCAAAGTAGTATGATAGTAATGGTACCAGTGGCAAAAGTAAAGATATCCGTTATGTAGTAGTTGTAACAGTAGCAACGGTAAAGTAAATAAGCAAAGCACAATATGTGAAAAGCTCGTAGGCATTGGATCAGTGATGGATAATTATGTCGGATGCAATTCCTCATGTAATAGTTATAACATAGGGTGACATAGAACTAGCTCCAGTTCATCAATGTAATGTAGCCATGTATTCCAAATATAGTCATACGTGCTTATGGAAAAGAACTTGCATGACATCTTTTGTCCTACCCTCCCGTGGCAGCGGGGTCCTAATGGAAACTAAGGGATATTAAGGCCTCCTTTTAATACAGTACCGGACCAAAGCATTAGCACTTAGTGAATACATGAACTCCTCAAACTACGGTCATCACCGAGAAGTATCTCGATTATTGTCACTTCGGGGTTGTCAGATCATAACACATAATAGGTGACTATAGACTTGCAAGATAGGATCAAGAACTCACATATATTCATGAAAACATAATAGGTTCAGATATGAAATCATGGCACTCGGGCCCTAGTGACAAGCATTAAGCATAGCAAAGTCATAGCAACATCAATCTCAGAACATAGTGGATACTAGGGACCAAACCCTAACAAAACTAACTTGATTACATGGTAAATCTCATCCAACCCATCACCGTCCAGCAAGCCTACGATGAAATTACTCATGCACGATGGTGAGCATCATGAAATTGGTGATGGAGGATGGTTGATGATGACGACGGCGACGAATCCCCCTCTCCGGAGCCCCGAACGGACTCTGTATCAGCCCTCCCGAGAGAGATTAGGGCTTGGCGGCGGCTTCGTATCGTAAAATGCGATGAAACTTGATACGTCTCCAACGTATCTATAATTTTTGATTGTTCCATGCTATTATATTACCCGTTTTGGATGTTTATGGGCTTTACTTTACACATTTATATCATTTTTGGGACTAACCTACTAACCGGAGGCCCAGCCCGTATTGCTGTTTTTTTGCCTATTTTAGTATTCCGAAGAAAAGGAATATCAAACGGAGTCCAAACAGAATGAAACCTTCAGGAGCGTGATTTTTGGAACGAACGTGATCCAGAGGACTTGGAGTGCAAGTCAAGAAGCAGCCGAGGCAGCCACGAGGGTGGAGGGTGTGCCCACCCCTACAGGGCGCGTCCCCCTATCTCGTGGGCCCCTCGGGCAGCCACCGACCTACTTCTTCCTCCTATATATACCCACGTAACCCGAGAACATCCAGGGAGCCAACGAAAACCTAATTCCACCGTCGTAACCTTCTGTATCCACGAGATCCCATCTTGGAGCCTTCGCCGGTGCTCCGCCGGAGGGGGAGTCGACCACGGAGGGCTTCTACATCAACACCATAGCCCCTCTGATGAGTTGTGAGTATTTTACCACAGACCTTCGGGTCCATAGTTATTAGCTAGATGGCTTCTTCTCTCTTTTTGGATCTCAATACCATGTTCTCCTCGATCTTCTTGCAAATCTATTCGATGTAACTCTTTTTGCGGTGTGTTTGTCGAGATCCGATGAATTGTGGGTTTATGATCAAGTTTATCTATGAGAAATATTTGAATCTCCTCTTAATTCTTTTATGTATGATTGAGTTATCTTTGCAAGTATCTTCGAATTATCAGTTTGGTTTGGCCTACTAGATTGATCTTTTTGCAATGGGAGAAGTGCTTAGCTTTGGGTTCAATCTTGCGGTGTCCTTTCCCAGTGACAGCAGGGGCATTAAGGCACGTATTGTATTGTTGCCATCGAGGATAAAAAGATGGGGTTTATATCATATTGCATGAGTTTATCCCTCTACATCATGTCATATTTCTTAATGCGTTACTATGTTCTTATGAACTTAATACTCTAGATGCATGCGGGATAGCGGTTGATGTGTGGAGTAATAGTAGTAGATGCAGGCAGGAGTCAGTCTACTTGTCACGGACCTGATGCCTATATACATGATCATGCCTAGATAATCTCATAATTATTCACTTTTCTATCAATTGCTCGACAGCAATTTGTTCACCCACCACAATACTTATGCTATCTTGAGAGAAGCCACTAGTGAAACCTATGGCCCCCCGGGTCTATCTTTTATCATATAAGCTTTCAATCTAATTTTATTTGCATCTTTACTTTTCCAATCTATATTATAAAATACCAAAAATATATTTATCTTATTGTACTATCTCTATCAAATCTCACTTTCACAAGTGGCCGTGAAGGGATTGACAACCCCTTTATTGCGTTGGTTGCGAGTTCTTTGTTTGTTTGTGTAGGTGCGTGGGACTTTTGAGGAGCCTCCTACTGGATTGATACCTTGGTTCTCAAAAACTGAGGGAAATACTTACGCTACTATTGCTGAATCACCCTTTCCTCTTCAAGGAAAACCAACGCAAGCTCAAGACGTAGCAAGAAGGATTTCTGGCGTCGTTACCGGGGAGGTCTTTGCTCAAGTCAAGACATACCAAGTACCCATCACAAACTCATCTCCCTCGCATTTACATTATTTTCCATTTGCCTCTCCTTTTCCTCTCCCCCACTTCACCCTTGCCGTTTTATTCGCCCTCTCTTTGCCAATCGCCTCCTCTTTCTTTCGCTTGCCTTTTTCTGCTTGCTTGTGTGTTGGATTACTTGTTGCCATGGCGCAAGATAATACCAAATTGTGTGATTTCTCCAATACCAATAATAATGATTTCCTTAGTACTCCGATTGCTCCTCTAAATGATGTTGAGTCTTGTGAAATCAATACTACTTTGCTGAATCTTGTTATGAAAAATCAATTCGCCAACCTTCCTAGTGAAGATGCCGCTACCCATCTAAACAACTTTGTTGATTTGTGTGATATGCAAAAGAAGAAAGATACGGACAATGATATTGTTAAATTGAAGTTATCTCCGTTTTCACTAAGAGATCATGCTAAAGTTTGGTTTTCGTCTTTGCCTCAAAATAGTATTGATTCTTGGAACAATTGCAAAGATGCTTTTACCTCTAAATATTTTCCTCCCGCTAAGATCATCACTCTTAGGAACGATATTATGAATTTTAAACAACTTGATCATGAGCATGTTGCCCAATCTTGGGAAGAATGAAATTGATGATTCACAATTGCCCTACTCATGGTTTGAATTTATGGATGATCATACAAAATTTTTATGCCGGCTTGAATTTTGCTTCTAGAAATCTTTTAGATTCAGCCGCGGGAGGCACGTTTATGGAAGTCACTTTAGGAGATGCTACAAAACTTCTTGATAATATTATGGCTAATTATTCTCAATGGCACACCGAAAGATCTACTAGTAAAAAAGTGCATGCTATAGAAGAAATTAATGTTTTGAGTGGAAAGATGGATGAACTTATGAAATTATTTTCTACTAAGAGTTCTCCTCTTGATCCTAATGATATGCCTTGGCCTACTAATAATAATGAATCTATGGATGCGAATTTTGTTGGTAGAAATAGTTTTGGAAACAATGCTTATAGAGGAAACTTTAATCCTAGACCATTTCCTAGTAATTCCTCTAAAAATTATGGAAATTCCTACAATAATTATTATGGTAATTTTAATAAGATACCCTCTGATTTTGAGAATAGTGTTAAAGAATTTATGATCTCTCAAAAGAACGTTAATGCCTTGCTTGAAGAAAAATTGCTCAAAGTTGATGATTTGGCTAGGAACGTTGATAGACTTTCACTTGATGTTGATTCTCTTAAACTTAGATCTACTCCTCCTAAGCATGATATCAATGAGTCTATCAAAGCAATGATAATTTCCATTGATGAGTGCAAGGAAAGAACCGCTAGATTGCATGCTAAGAAAGACTGCTTTATAAAAGCGTATTCTTCTAGTTTCAATGAAAATAATGATGAAGATCTTAAAGTTATTGATGTGTCCCCTATTAGATCTTTGTTTTGCAATATGAATCTTAATAATGATGGGACTGGAGATGAGTCAACTTTAGTTAAAAGGCGTCCCAATAATTCGGAGTTTTTAGATCTTGATGCTAAATTTGGTAAAAGTGGGATTGGAGAGGTCAAGAATTTAAATAGCATTGAATCCACTATCTTGGATTTCAAGGAATTTAATTATTATAATTGTTCTTTAGAAGGTTGTATTTACTTGTTGCAATCCGTTGTGAATTCTCCTCATGCTTATAGTCAAAATAAAGCTTTTACCAAACATATCGTTGATGCCTTGATGCAATCTTTTGATGAAAAACTTAATTTGAAAGTTTCTATACCTAGAAAACTTAATGATGAGTGGGAACCTACTATAAATATTAAAATTAAAGATCATGAGTGTTATGCTTTGTGTGATTTGGGTGCTAGTGTTTCCACGATTCCGAAAACTTTATGTGACATTCTAGGTTTCCATGATCTTGATGATTGCTCTTTAAATCTGCACCTTGCGGATTCCACCATTAAAAAGCCAATGGGAAGGATCAATGATGTTCTCATTGTTGCAAATAGAAATTTTGTGCCCGTAGATTTTATCGTTCTTGATATAGATTGCAATCTTTCTTGCCCTATTATTCTTGGTAAACCTTTCCTTACAACGATTGGCGCGATTATTGATATGAAGGAAGGGAATATTAGATTCCAATTTCCATTAAGGAAAGGCATGGATCACTTTCCAAGAAAGAAAGTCAAATTACCATATGAATCTATCATGCGGGCTACTTATGAATTGAGTGCCAAAGATGGCACTACTTAGATCTATCCTCGCTTTTATGCCTAGCTAGGGGCGTTAAACGATAGCGCTAGTTGGGACGCAACCCAATTTTTTTTCTGTTTTTTTGTTTCTGTTTAGTAATAAATTTTGCATCTACCTTCTGTTTAGATGTGTTTTTATGTTTTAATTAGTGTTTGTGCCAAGTAGAACCTATAGGATAACCTATGGTGATAGTTAATTTGATTCTGCTGAAAAACAAAAACTTTGTGCCCACGAAATTAGTTTTGTTAAATCATACAAACATGCTTTTTTGTTGATTATTTTTCTTGTAGATCAATAGACAAATGTCCCAGGACTTCCTATTTTGGTAGGATTTTTAGAGTTCCATAAGTATTCGTGGGTTACAGATAGCTACATATTGTTCTGTTTTTGACAGTTTCTGTTTTTCGTGTGTGGTTTGCTTATTTTGATGCATCTATGGTTAGTATTAAGTAGTATGAACCATAGAGAACTTGAAATACAGTAGGTTTAACACCAATATAAATAAATAATGAGTTTATTACAGTACCTTATGTGGTGGTTTTGCTTTCTTTCACTAACGGAGCTTATGATATTTCCTGTTGAGTTTTGTGTTGTGAAGTTTTCAAGTTTTGGGTAAAGATTTGATGGACTATGGAATAAGGAGTGGCAAAAGCCTAAGCTTGGGGATGCCCATGGCACCCCAAGATATTCAAGAATAGCCAAAAGCCTAAGCTTGGGGATTCCCCCGGAAGGCATCCCCTCTTTCGTCTTCGTTTATCGGTAACTTTACTTGGAGCTATATTTTTATTCGCCACATGATATGTGTTTTGCTTGGAGCGTCTTGTATGATATTAGTATTTGCTTTTTAGTTTTCCACAATCATCGTTGCTGTACGCACCTTTTGGGAGAAGCCCACTTGATTGGAATTTATTAGAATACTCTATGTGCTTCACTTATATCTTTTGAAGCTAGATAGTTTTTGCTCTAGTGCTTCACTTATATCTTTTTGAGCATGGCGGTGGCTTAATTTTGTAGAAATTGTTAGTCTCTCATGCTTCACTTATATTATTTTGAGAGTCTCTTAGAACAGCATAGTATTTGCTATGGTTATAAATTGGGATAATTAGATTTATGCCCCTATTTGTGTCTCACTCATCTGTTTTACCCCTATTTCCCAAAAGTCACCGGTTCTGTCCAGGTCACTTTGCTCCTCTTATGCTTTTGCCCTTTGACCGTTTAACCGTCAGTTTGAAAACTTCATAACTAATTCATACTAAATCAGAAAAATGCAAATAAGATACCAAAATGTTCAGAAAAACATTACCTATATGTGAGTGTCATTTGCATTCACGAAAAAAGTGTTGGAAAGTGCCCATCCGAGTTTTAGCTCTTATGCTACCACCATGAATAGTAAAATCTAAAAAGTTCAAAAAATTCAAAAAAAATTGGTGGCAAAGAATGACAAATGTTTTAAGTGCCTGCCAAGTTTCATCAGGGAATAACATTCATGGGTGCTGTGGCAAAAAAAATAATCAGCACTCCAAAATAGATTATTTTTTTGCCACGACTTCCACGAATGTCGTTCCCTAATGAAACTTGGCAAGCACTTAGAACATTTGTCGTTCTTTGCCACCATATTTTTTTGAAGTTTTTTAGAGTTTACTATTCATGATGGTATCAAAAGAGCTAAAAATTGGATGTGCACTTTCCAACACTTTTTTCATGAATGCAAATGACACTCACATATAGGTGATGTTTTTCTGAACATTTTGGTATCTTATTTGCATTTTTCTGATTTAGTATGAATTAGTTATGAAGTTTTCAAACTGGCAGTCAAACGATCAAAGGGCAAAAGCATAAGAGGAGCAAAGTGACTTGGACAGAACCGGTGACTTTTGGGAATTAGGGGTAAAACAGACGAGTGGGACACAACTAGGGGCATAAATCTAATTATCCCTTATAAATTTGGTCCTAGAATGGTGGGCATCCAAGTTGGGTATAATAAAAACTATCATAGGAAGTGAATTTGATGCTATGATCAATTTGATACTTGATAATTGTTTTGAGATATGGAGGTAGTGATATTAAAGTCATGCTAGTTGGGTGACTATGAATTTAAAGAATGCTTGTGTTGAAGTTAGCAAGTCCCGTAGCACGCACGTATGGTTAAAGTTGTGTAACCAATTTGAAACATGAGGTGTTCTTAGATTGTGCATCCTTATGAGTGGTGGTCGGGGACGAGCGATGGTCTTTTCCTACCAATCTATCCCTCTAGGAGCATGCGCGTAGTGCTTGGTTTTTCATGACTTGTAGATTTTGCAATAAGTATATGAGTTCTTTTGACTAATGTTGAGTCCATGGATTATACGCACTTTTACCTTTCCATCATTGCTAGCCTCTTCGGTAGCGTGCATTGCCCTTTCTCACCTTGAGAGTTGGTGCAAACTTCGCCGGTGCATCCAAACCCTGTGATATGATACGCTCTATCACACATAAACCTCCTTATATCTTCCTCAAAACAGCCACCATACCTACCTATTCCGAGATATATTGCCATGCAACTTTCCACCATTCCGTTTATCATCATGACACGCATTACTATTGTCATATTGCCATTGCATGATCATGTAGTTCACATCGTATTTGTGGAAAGGCCACTTTGCATAATTTTTCATACATGTCACTCTTAATTCATTGCCCATCCCGGTACACCGCCGGAGGCATTCATATAGAGTCATATCTTGTTCTAGTTTTGAGTTGTAATTCATGAGTTGTAAATCAATAAAAGTGTGATGATCATCATTATTAGAGCATTGTCCCCAAAAAGAAAAAAAAGAAAGGCCAAAAAAGGGAAAGGCCAAAGAAAAAAAAGAAGAAGAAAGGCCAAAAGAAAAAAAGAAAAGCCCAAAAAAATAAAAAAGAAGAAGAAAAGAAAATAAATAAAAAGGGGTCAATGTCACTATCTCTTTTCCACACTTGTGCTTTAAAGTAGCACCATGTTCTTCATGTAGAGAGTCTCATATGTTGTCACTTTCATATACTAGTGGGAATTTTTCATTATAGAACTTGGCTTGTATATTCCTACGATGGGCTTCTTCAAAATGCCCTAGGTCTTCATGAGCAAGCAAGTTGGATGCACACCCACTTGTTTTCTTTTGTTGAGCTTTCATACATTTATAGCTCTAGTGCATCCGTTGCATGGCAATCCCTACTCCTCATGTTGACATCAATTGATGGGCATCTCCATAGCCCGTTGATTATCCTCATCAATGTGAGACTTTCTCTTTTTTTGTCTTCTCCAAAGAATCCCCATCATCATATTCTATTCCACCCATAGTGCTATATCCATGGCTCACGCTCATGTATTGCGTGAAAGTTGAAAAAGTTTGAGATTATTTAAGTACGAAACAATTGCTTGGCTTGTCATCGGGGGTGTATAATTTGGGAGCATTTTTGTGTGACGAAAATGAAGCATAGCCTAACTATACGATTTTGTAGGGATGAACTTTCTTTAGCCATGTTATTTTGAGAAGACATGATTGCCTTAATTAGTATGCTTGAAGTATTACTATTTCTTATGTCAATATGAATTTTTATTTTGAATCATTTGGATCTGAACATTCATGCCACAATAAAGAAAATTACATTGAGAATTATGCTAGGTAGCATTCCACATCAAAAATTCGGTTTTTACCATTTACCTACTCGAGGACGAGCAGGAATTAAACTAGGGGATGCTAGATAGGTCTCCAACATATCTATAATTTTTGATTGTTCCATTCTATTATATTACCCGTTTTGGATGTTTATGGGCTTTACTTATATCATTTTTGGGACTAACCTACTAACCGGAGGCCCAGCCCGTATTGCTATTTTTTTGCCTATTTCAGTATTTTGAAGAAAAGGAATATCAAACGGAGTCCAAACAGAATGAAACCTTCGGGAGCGTGATTTCTGGAACGAACGTGATCCAAAGGACTTGGAGTGCAAGTCAAGAAGCAACCGAGGCGGCCACGAGGGTGGAGGGCGCGCCCCCTATCTCGTGGGCCCCTCGGGCGACCACCGACCTACTTCTTCCTCCTATATATACCCACATACCCCGAGAACATCCAGGGAGCCAATGAAAACCTAATTCCACCCCCGTAACCTTTTGTATCCGCGAGATCCCATCTTGGAGCCTTCGTTGGCGCTCCGATGGAGGGGGAATCGACCACGGAGGGCTTCTACATCAACACCATAGCCCCTCCAATGAGTTGTGAGTAGTTTACCACAGACCTTCGGGTCCATAGTTATTAGCTAGATGGCTTCTTCTCTCTTTTTGGATCTCAATACCATGTTCTCCTCGATCTTCTTGGAGATCTATTTGATGTAACTCTTTTTGCGGTGTGTTTGTCGAGATCCGATGAATTGTGGGTTTATGATCAAGTTTACCTATGAGAAATATTTGAATCTCCTCTGAATTCTTTTATGTATGATTGAGTTATCTTTGCAAGTCTCCTCGAATTATCAGTTTGGTTTGGCCTACTAGATTGATCTTTCTTGCAATGGGAGAAGTGCTTAGATTTGGGTTCAATCTTGCAGTGTCCTTTCCCAGTGACAGCAGGGGCAACAAGGCACGTATTGTATTGCTGCCATCGAGGATAAAAAGATGGGGTTTATATCATATTGCATGAGTTTATCCCTCTACATCATGTCATCTTTCTTAATGCGTTACTCTGTTCTTATGAACTTAATACTCTAGATGCATGCTGGATAACGGTCGATGTGTGGAGTAATAGTAGTAGATGCAGGCAGGAGTCGGTCTACTTGTCACGGATGTGATGCCTACATACATGATCATGCCTAGATAATCTCATAATTATTTGCTTTTCTATCAATTGCTTGACAGTAATTTGTTCACCCACCGTAATACTTATGCTATCTTGAGAGAAGCCACTAGTGAAACCTATGGCCCCCGGGTCTATCTTTTATCATATAAGCTTTCAATCTACTTTTATTTGCATCTTTACTTTTCCAATTTATATTATAAAATACCAAAAATATATTTATCTTATTATACTATCTCTATCAGATCTCACTTTCGCAAGTGGCCGTGAAGGGATTGACAACCCCTTTATTGCGTTGGTTGCGAGTTCTTTGTTTGTTTGTGTAGGTGAGTGGGACTTTTGAGGAGCCTCCTACTGGATTGATACCTTGATTCTCAAAAACTGAGGGAAATCCTTACGCTACTATTGCGACATCACCCTTTCCTCTTCAAGGAAAACCGACGCAAGCTCAAGACATAGAAAAACTTTTTCTCTGATTTTTTTCTCCGCAAAAGCAAATATATAGAGTTGGTGTTAAGGTCGGTGGAGCTCCAGGGGGGCACGAGGCAGGGGGAGCGCCCAGGGGGAGGGGGCGCCCCCCACCCTTGTGGACAGGGTGCGGATCCCCTGGCCTTGATTCTTTCGCCAGTATTTTTATATTTTCCAAAAGTAATCTCCATGGATTTTCAGGCCATTCCGAGAACTTTTGTTTTCTGCACAAAAATAACACCATGGCAGTTCTGCTAAAAAAAGCGTCAGTCCAGGTTAGTTTCATTCAAATCATGCAAGTTAGAGTCCAAAACAAGGGCAAAAGTGTTTGAAAAAGTAGATACGTTGGAGACATATCATCTACAATGGGTCATTTCTTAGCCTTATGATCAATAACTAGTTATTCCTAAAAATGTGGTGAGACATATTGTTCTAAGAGATCATCTCTTGCCTTCTCTTAATTAAGAGAAGACAAGCCTTCTCTTATGATTTCTCTCTCATTAACCTCATCATTTATCCTACATGGCATTGCTAAGATAGAATGATTATACATGCCCTAAGGTAGTCTTATCTTAAGTCTGCAACGTATGCAAGTGGTAGTAGTTTCTTGGCGTTTTAGTGGTTTCTTGCATTATTAGGGGTTTCTTGTAAGGAACAATGTATGTACTACTAGCGACAAAAGGCGATTCTAGGTTGCGTTGTACTCCAATGAGTACTACTAGTGGTCGCCAGAGTGTATACCTCGTTTTGTGGGTTCGACCCCGGCCGAACGCACAGCGGCCTTGTTTTAAATAGTAACTTCACTGCGGGCCAATATTTTACACGGGTAGTTTGAGTTTTGAAGTCAAATGAATGTGCGACACCACAATCTGGGTGCACTGGATAGCCTAGCCACGTGAACGGGTTTTCCTTGCCAACATCCTGTGGCTCGCGTGCTTGCCCTAGCCGCACTTCGCTTGAAGCTTCCTCATCAGCTAGTAGCATATTTAAACTAGCGCCTCCCGATTAAGCCCGAGGAGCCGGAAAAGCCTGGCGGGGCATTGGGAACTGTACATTATGGCTTTGTACGTACGGACTTCACTCCATTATCGGCTCTACTATAAAAGAAATTCCTCTTGACATGTTTTTTCCGAAACGGAGGCAAAAGCTTTGCTTCATCTCATTCATAAAGAAGGAACTACTAACAAAGTTTGACGAGATCCATTACACCTCCACAAATGGAAGCGAAAACCCTAGTCTCGCTGTATAAAATAAATCAATTGTTCTGCCCCCGCAGTAACCGTCGCTGATAAACAGACTGCTAGTGTGTGCGTGAGAGGAGCGGCTGAGTAGGCCAGCTACGTGAGAGGAACGGCTGAATAGAGCCCCAGAGTTCCCACTAGGCCACTACGCAGGTGTACTTTCCCTGCATTGATAGTACAGCAATGGTTCTAGAGAACATTAGTACCCTCCACTTCCAACTGTAGCTCCTTGGCCATGAGATTCAAGAGTTAAAACTGGTGCACTATACTAGACTAGACTAGAAGTACAGTACATCGCACTACTAGTAGAGAAAAGTAGTACTAGTACTGCTACTGTACGAGTATGTACTCCTCCGTCACGTAATGCAAGACATTTTTTAACACTAGTTGGCGTGTACAAAAAATAGCCAAAACATACCCAAAATTTCTTAATCCACGCCAAAAACTACTACCTAGTACCAAAAATTTCTTACTAGTGTTATTACTTACAGTATAATGCAATCCCATAACGTTCCATAATGCTAGTACTAGTAGTAAATAATAGCCTCACCCCTTCGCTAAGGAATGATCTACAGTTGGAAGGGACGAGGCCCTGCGGTTACTACGCTCTTATCTCCTCCTCGCCAGTTCCCCTCCCCCGAAGAGAAGGCAGTTCGTCGCTGCTCCCATGGATTCCCCAGGCAGTTATCCTCCTCGTCGGGGTTGGGAGACCTTGGACGACGATCCTCTAGGAGAAATCGCACGCCGCTCCGACGTCCTCACCGCTGCAAGACTCTGTGCTTTCTGCACCAACTTTTTCAAGACGGTGCTTAAACAGGCTTGGGAAAAGGCCATGCTTGTTGGTCTTCCATGCGTCCTCGAGGAGAAGGTTCTTCTATGGGACAATCCTTCGAACAGTCCACTGCTCCCTGGCCATGGTTGCACGTTGACTCCGCTAGAGTTGCCGACATTGAGAGGTAGTCAGATTTTGTCTGATGAACAGGTCAGTAATGGAGTGTGATCATGTAGTACTTAGTTATTCCATTTCCATCCAGTAATTTCTCCGCTGCCCACCGTCTTATATATAGGTCTGGGTCGGTGCCAACGAAGATTAGCTTGCATACCTCTGGCCGGATACCACCATCATTTTGCACAACATCCACAGTAGTGCGGCCGTTCCGGTAGACCCCTTCTCCACCATTGGGATCGGCCTTCCGGACTGGCTAGGCTTGAACACGTATGATGATGCCTACATGAGATTGAAGAATATAGCAATTGTGGACCCGCCGACAAAGCGACACGACTACAATGATTACTATCTCATCGCGGTGTTCGACATAAGGATTGCCATCAATGCAAGAGGCAGTAACGGCAGAGGCTGGCGCATGTTGGCGGCGGCAGATTTGTACCCCTACACGTTCGAAGACGTCATGCGCCATCTAGGCCGCATCTTCGCGGTGACAAGCCAGGGGACTTGTTTCATCTAGTTGCCATCCTACGGTACAGGAGATTACAAACGGAATGCACAAACCATCATTTGCATCCCTAACGGTACTCCATTATTTTGCAGGGACCAGTCATCCCCCGATCAAAATAAGATCGCCGATCCTGGATGTGCATTTGCATCCGCGATTCGGTCTAACCTGGAACCTTGTAGTGAGTTTGGCATATTGGGATCAACTATGTTAGCAGTCGTTACCCATGGTACCACTGATGTGCAACATGGTCACACAATCTACCACGATCGGACTGTCACCATCTACCCAGGTATTCCATTTTTTAACCCTCACGCCTTCTCTTTCATTGTTGTACTAGTAGTACTTACTAGTACTAGTAGGAGTACTTTTTACCTTGGAGGACGCGTATCGCTAGCTAGGCCCTTGAAGACTTGAACCCACTAGCTGCCACCATTTTTGTTTTTCCATGTCTTACTATCTCATCCATGTAGCCAAGAGTGGATGTATATAATAAGCCGGTTATTATACTTCCTCTATACCGGAGTAGTACTATTTGCTGCACAGTATTACTGACCACCATATTTGAGCACAACATTATTATGCATGGACCTTGACTATGTACATCACCATGTGTCCAGATCTGAGATGTCGCGTGTACCAGATGAACGGCGTCGAGTTCGACCCCCATGATGCTACATGGGTGTCGAGGAACACTCTTGGAGATTACTCGCTTTTCATTGGTGACAGCTACCCCATTGTCAAGCGGATGCCACCTTCCGTGCACGACACAGAAGGCCTATCGTTCGTGAAGCATGGTTGTGTCTTCAGTGCACACCGCCGGATGAATGACATGTAGGGACACGCTATCCCTGATTTATGCCGCTTTAGCTTGGATGAGTCTCCATCGTGTGGAACCGGACTAGAAAGCTGCGACAATGATTCTCGTTGCCCACCGCTATGGATCGTGCCATCCATTAAGAACACCTGGGACTGGAACCTGGAGGAGGACATGTAGCCCATCTATAACGTGTAAGTGGAGTACGGTAAATTGTGAATGGTAGCACTGTGAATATAAGTAGACTAGTCGTGCACAAATTTATCACATGAATTGGAGATGAACTTGTGTGGCATACTGGCATTTGTCCTTTAGAATTTATTACTAGTAAATGTGTTATGTGTATGTGCAACTTGTGTGGTTGTTGCACGGGCTCCAACACACTCTTTGAGAAAAAAGGTGGCACAGCTTTGGATATACGTGACATGGCGGCATCATACAGTAGCATCGTTCGCTATAGTTGTAGTAGTACACTCCTACTAGGACGACAACTCCTATAAAATCTTGCGATTGGCTCTTTGCCTCTTCGGGAGGTTCAACAGTTCGTACTCGTGTGAACCTTGCACTTGGCTCTTCGCCTCTTCGGAAGGTCCAACAATGATGATACTGCAGTACAATATGCTTCTGGGAATCTGACACCGATTGAACTGCTGCATGTCCACTGTCAGGGCAAGGGCGAGGGAGAGGGAGAGGGAGAGGGCGCTGTAGTCAAAAGCCTCTCCTCGTCCTGCGAACCACCGCTCGCGTGGGCGAGGGAGAGGCGTAGTAAGCAAGCTTCTCCTCGTTCGGCGAGTTGACGGGACACATCAAAGCAGTACTAGTACTAGTCCATACTGCGTCCTTTCCGGTTAATAAGACTTAATTTGAAATGACAAAAATACACTAGCGGTCAACGTATGTAACAATACGCTCTTTACGGTCACTATATATGGTTTTGCGGTGATTATACGATCACTAGCTCATCGTAGAGCACCGTATTTCACCCTACTGACCGGCCACATATCGACGTGGCACTTTGTTGACTGGTTAAGTGAAGAAATATGCCCTAGAGGCAATAATAAAGTTATTATTTATTTCCTCATATCATGATAAATGTTTATTATTCATGCTAGAATTGTATTAACCGGAAACATAATACATGTGTGAATACATAGACAAACATAGTGTCACTAGTATGCCTCTACTTGACTAGCTCGTAAATCAAAGATGGTTAAGTTTCCTAACCATAGACATGAGTTATCATTTCACTGACGGGATCACATCATTAGGAGAATGATGTGATTGACCTGACCCATTCCGTTAGCTTAGCACTTGATCGTATAGTATGTTGCTATTGCTTTCTTCATGACTTATACATGTTCCTATGACTATGAGATTATGTAACTCCCATTTACCGGAGGAACACTTTGTGTGCTACCAAACCTCACAATGTAACTGGGTGATTATAAAGGTGCTCTAGAGGTGTCTCCAAAGGTACTTGTTGAGTTGACGTATTTCGAGATTAGGATTTGTCACTCCGATTGTCGGAGAGGTATCTCTGGGCCCTCTCGGTAATGCACATCACTATAAGCCTTGCAAGCAATGTAGCTAATGAGTTAGTTACGGAATGATGCATTACGTAACGAGTAAAGAGACTTGCCGGTAATGAGATTGAACTAGGTATTGAGATACCGACGATCGAATCTCGGGCAAGTAACATACTGATGACAAAGGGCACAAAGTATTTTGTTATGTAGTTTGACCGATAAAGATCTTCGTGGAATATGTAGGAGCCAATATGAGCATCCAGGTTCCGCTATTGGTTATTGATTGGAAACAGTTCTAGGTCATGTCTACATAGTTCTCGAACCCGTAGGGTCCGCACGCTTAACGTTATGATGACAGTTATAGTATGAGTTTATAGTTTTTGATGTACCAAAGGTTGTTCAGAGTCCCGGATGTGATCACGGACATGACGAGGAGTCTCGAAATGGTCGAGACATAAAGATCGATATATTGGACGACTATATTTGGACATCGGAAAGGTTTCGGGTGAGATTGGGACTATATCGGAGCTCCGGGAGGTTACCGGAACCCCCCGGTAGGTATATGGGCCTTATTGGCCTTAGTGGAAAGGAGGGAGAAGGAGCAAAGGAGGTGGCGCCCCCCCCCCCCAATCCCAATCCGAATTGGGAGTGGGGCCGGTCGCCCTTTCCTTCTTCCGTCCCCTCTCTTCCTTCCTTCTCCTACTCCTAATAGGAAAGGGGGGGGGGCAAAACCTACTTGGAGTAGGATTGCCCCCCCAGGGCGCGCCTCTCCCCTTGGCCGGCCCCCTCCTCCTCCTCCCTTTATATACGGAGGAGGGGGGCACCCCATAGACACACAAGTTGATCTTCGTGATCATTCCTTAGCCGTGTGTGGTGCCCCCCCTCCACCATATTCCACCTCGGTCATATCGTAGCGGTGCTTAGGCGAAGCCCTGCGTCAGTAGAACATCATCACCGTCACCACGCCATCGTGCTGACGGAACTCATCCCCGACACCCTGCTGGATCAGAGTCCGGGGATCGTCATCGAGCTGAACGTGAGCTGAACTCGGAGGTGCCGTACGTTCGGTACTTGGATCGGTCGGATCGTGAAGACGTACGACTACATCAACCGCGTTGTTCTAACGCTTCCGCTTTCGGTCTACGGGGGTATGTGGACAACACTCTCCCCTCTCGTTGCTATGCATCACCATGATCCTTGCGTGTGCGTAGGAAATTTTTTGAAATTACTACGTTCCCCAACAGTGGCATCCGAGCCTAGGTTTTATGCGTTGATGTTATATGCACGAGTAGAACACAAGTGATTTGTGGGCGATACAAGTCATACTGCTTACCAGCATGTCATACTTTGGTTTAGCGGTATTGTTGGATGAAGCGGCCCGGACCGACATTATGCGTACGCTTACGCGAGACTGGTTTTACCACCGTGCTTTGCACACAGGTGACTAGCAGGTGTCTGTTTCTCCAACTTTAGTTGAACCGAGTGTGGCTACACCCGGTCTTTGCGAAGGTTAAAACAGCACTAACTTGACGAACTATCATTGTGGTTTTGATGCGTAGGTAAGAACGGTTCTTGCTCAGCCCGTAGCAGCCACGTAAAATTTGCAACAACAAAGTAGAGGACGTCTAACTTGTTTTTGCAGGGCATGTTGTGATGTGATATGGTCAAGACGTGATGCTATATTTCATTGTATGAGATGATCATGTTTTGTAACCGAGTTATCGGCAACTGGCAGGAGCCATATGGTTGTCGCTTTATTGTATGAAATGCAATCGCCCTGTAATTGCTTTACTTTATCACTAAGCGGTAGCGACAGTCGTAGAAGCAATAGTTGGCAAGACGACCACGATGCTACGATGGAGATCAAGGTGTCGCGCCGGTGACGATGGTGATCATGACGGTGCTTCGGAGATGGAGATCACAAGCATAAGATGATGATGGCAATATCATATCACTTATATTGATTGCATGTGATGTTTATCTTTTATGCATCTTATCTTGCTTTGATTGACGGTAGCATTATAAGATGATCTCTCACTAAATTTCAAGATAAAAAGTGTTCTCCCTGAGTATGCACCGTTGCCAAAGTTCGTCGTGCCCAGACACCACGTGATGATCGGGTGTGATAAGCTCTACGTCCATCTACAACGGGTGCAAGCCAGTTTTGCACACGCAGAATACTGAGGTTAAACTTGACGAGCCTAGCATATGCAAATATGTCCTCGGAACACTGAGACCGAAAGGTCGAGCGTGAATCATATAGTAGATATGATCAACATAGTGATGTTCACCATTGAAAACTACTCCATTTCACGTGATGATCGGTTATGGTTTAGTTGATTTGGATCACGTGATCACTTAGATGATTAGAGAGATGTCTATCTAAGTGGAAGTTCTTAGGTAATATGATTAATTGAACTTAAATTTATCATGAACTTAGTACCTAATAGTATTTTGCTTGTCTATGTTTATTGTAGATAGATGGCTCGTGCTGTTGTTCCGTTGAATTTTAATGCGTTCCTTGAGAAAGCAAAGTTGAAAGATGATGGTAACAATTACACGGACTGGGTCCATAACTTGAGGATTATCCTCATTGCTGCACAGAAGAATTACGTCCTGGAAGCACCGCTAGGTGCCAAACCTGCTGCGGGAGCAACACCAGATGTTGAGAATGTCTGGCAGAGCAAAGCTGATGACTACTCGATAGTTCAGTGTGCCATGCTTTACGGCTTAGAACCGGGACATCAACGACGTTTTGAACGTCATGGAGCATATGAGATGTTCCAGGAGTTTGAAGTTAATATTTCAAGAAAATGCCCGGATTGAGAGATATGAAGTCTCCAATAAGTTCTATAGCTGCAATATGGAGGAGAATAGTTCTGTCAGTGAGCATATACTCAGAATGTCTGGGTATAACAATCACTTGATTCAACTGGGAGTTAATCTTCTGGATGATAGCGTCATTGACAGAATTCTTCAATCACTGCCACCAAGCTATAAGAGCTTCGTGATGAACTATAATATGCAAGGGATGGAAAAGACAATTCCCGAGCTCTTCGCAATGCTAAAAGCTGCGGAGGTAGAAATCAAGAAGGAGCATCAAGTGTTGATGGTCAATAAGACCACCAGTTTCAAGAAAAAGGGCAAAGGGAAAAAGAAGGGGAACTTCAAGAAGAACAGCAAACAAGTTGCTGCTCAGGAGAAGAAACCCAAGTCTGGACCTAAGCCTGAGACTGAGTGCTTCTACTGCAAGCAGACTGGTCACTGGAAGCGGAACTGCCCCAAGTATTTGGCGGATAAGAAGGATGGCAAGGTGAACAAAGGTATATGTGATATACATGTTATTGATGTGTACCTTACCAGAGCTCGCAGTAGCACCTGGGTATTTGATACTAGTTCTGTTGCTAATATTTGCAACTCGAAACAGGGACTACAGATTAAGCGGACACTGGCTAAGGACGAGGTGACGATGCGCGTGGGAAATGGTTCCAAAGTCGATGTGATCGCCGTCGGCACGCTACCTCTACATCTACCTTCGGGATTAGTTTTAGACCTAAATAATTGTTATTTGGTGCCAGCGTTGAGCATGAACATTATATCTGGATCTTGTTTGATGCGAGACAGTTATTCATTTAAATCTGAGAATAATGGTTGTTCTATTTATATGAGTAATATCTTTTATGGTCATGCACCTTTAAAGAGTGGTCTATTTTTGATGAATCTCGATAGTAGTGATACACATATTCATAATGTTGAAGCCAAAAGACGTAGAGTTGATAATGATAGTGCAACTTATTTGTGGCACTACCGTTTAGGTCATCTTGGTGTAAAGCGCATGAAGAAACTCCATACTGATGGACTTTTGGAATCACTTGATTATGAATCACTTGGTACTTGCGAACCATGCCTCATGGGCAAGATGACTAAAACACCGTTCTCCGGTACTATGGAGAGAGCAACTGATTTGTTGGAAATCATTCATATTGATGTATGTGGTCCAATGAATGTTGAGGCTCGTGGCGGATATCGTTATTTTCTCACCTTCACAGATGATTTGAGCAGATATGGGTATATCTACTTAATGAAACATAAGTCTGAAACATTTGAAAAGTTCAAAGAGTTTCAGAGTGAAGTTGAAAATCATCGTAACAAGAAAATAAAGTTTCTACGATCTGATCGTGGAGGAGAATATTTGAGTTACGAGTTTGGTTTACATTTGAAGCAATGCGGAATAGTTTCGCAACTCACGCCACCCGGAACACCACAGCGTAATGGTGTGTCCGAATGTCGTAATCGTACTTTACTAGATATGGTGCGATCTATGATGTCTCTTACGGATTTACCGCTATCGTTTTGGGGTTATGCTTTAGAGACAGCCGCATTCACGTTAAATAGGGCACCATCAAAATCCGTTGAGACGACGCCTTATGAACTATGGTTTGGCAAGAAACCAAAGTTGTCGTTTCTTAAAGTTTGGGGTTGCGATGCTTATGTGAAAAAACTTCAACCTGATAAGGTCGAACCCAAATCGGAGAAATGTGTCTTCATAGGATACCCAAAAGAAACTGTTGGGTACGCCTTCTATCACAGATCCGAAGGCAAGACATTTGTTGCAAAGAATGGATCCTTTCTAGAGAAGGAGTTTCTCTCGAAAGAAGTGAGTGGGAGGAAAGTAGAACTTGATGAGGTAACTGTACCTGCTCCTTTATTGGAAAATAGTTCATCACAGAAACTGGTTCCTGTGACGACTACACCAATAAGTGAGGAAGCTAATGATGATGATCATGAAACTTCAGAACAAGTTACTACAGAACCTTGTAGGTCAACTAGAGTAAGATCCGCACCAGAGTGGTACGGTAATCCTATTTTGGAGGTCATGTTACTTGACCATGGTGAGCCTACGAACTATGAGGAAGCGATGATGAGCCCAGATTCCGCAAAATGGCTTGAAGCCATGAAATCTGAGATGGGATCCATGTATGAGAACAAAGTGTGGACTTTGGTTGACTTGCCCGATGATCGGCAAGCCATCGAGAATAAATGGATTTTTAAGAAGAAGACTGACGCTGATGGTAATGTTACTGTCTACAAAGCTCGACTTGTTGCAAAAGTATTTCGACAAGTTCAAGGGGTTGACTACGATGAGACTTTCTCACCCGTAGCGATGCTTAAGTCTGTCTGAATCATGTTAGCAATTGCCGCATTTTATGATTATGAAATTTGGCAAATGCATGTCAAAACTGCATTCCTGAATGGATTTCTGGAAGAAGAGTTATATATGATGCAGCCGGAAGGTTTTGTCGATCCAAAAAGTGCTAACAAAGTGTGCAAGCTCCAGCGATCCATCTATGGACTGGTGCAAGCATCTCGGAGTTGGAATAAACGCTTTGATAGTGTGATCAAAGCATATGGTTTTATACAGACTTTTGGAGAAGCCTGTATTTACAAGAAAGTGAGTGGGAGCTCAGTAGCATTTTTGATATTATATGATGACATATTGTTAATTGGAAATGATATAGAATTTCTGGATAGCATAAAGGGATACTTGAATAAAGGTTTTTCGATGAAAGACCTCGGTGAAGCTGCTTACATATTGGGCATCAAGATCTATATAGATAGATCAAGATGCTTGATTGGACTTTCACAAAGCACATACCTTGATAAAGTTTTGAAAAAGTTCAAAATGGATCAGGCAAAGAAAGGATTCTTGCCTGTATTACAAGGTGTGAAGTTGAGTCAGACTCAATGCCCGACCACTGCAGAAGATAGAGAGAAAATGAAAGGAGTTCCCTTTCAGCCACAGGCTCTATCATGTATGCAATGCTGTGTACTAGACCTGATGTGTGCCTTGCTATTAGTTTAGCAGGGAGGTACCAAAGTAATCCAGGAGTGGATCACTAGACAGCGGTCAAGAACATCCTGAAATACCTGAAAAGGACTAAGGATATGTTTCTCGTTTATGGAGGTGACAAAGAGCTAGTCATAAATGGTTACGTCGATGCAAGCTTTGACACTGATCCGGACGATTCTAAATCACAAACCGGATACATGTTTATATTAAACGGTGGAGCTGTCAGTTGGTGCAGTTCTAAACAAAGCGTCGTAGCGGGATCTACATGCAAAGCGGAGTACATAGCTGCTTCAGAAGCAGCAAATGAAGGAGTTTGGATGAAGGAGTTCATTTTCGATCTAGGTGTCATACCTAGTGCAACGGGACCAATGAAGATCTTCTGTGACAATACTGGTGCAGTTGCCTTGGCAAAGGAATCCAGATTTCACAAGAGGACCAAGCACATCAAGAGACGCTTCAATTCCATCCGGGACCAAGTCCAGGTGGGAGACATAGAGATTTGCAAGATACATACGGATCTGAATGTTGCAGACCCGTTGACTAAGCCTCTTCCACGAGCAAAACATGATCAACACCAAGACTCCATGGGTGTTAGAATCATCACTGTGTAATCTAGATTATTGACTCTAGTGCAAGTGGGAGACTGAAGGAAATATGCCCAAGAGGCAATAATAAAGTTATTACTTATTACCTCATATCATGATAAATGTTTATTATTCATGCTAGAATTGTATTAACCGGAAACATAATACATGTGTGAATACATAGACAAACATAGTGTCACTAGTATGCCTCTACTTAACTAGCTCGTAAATCAAAGATGGTTAAGTTTCCTAACCATAGACATGAGTTATCATTTGATTGACGGGATCACATCATTAGGAGAATGATGTGATTGACCTGACCCATTCTGTTAGCTTAGCACTTGATCGTATAGTATGTTGCTATTGCTTTCTTCATGACTTATACATGTTCCTATGACTATGAGATTATGTAACTCCCGTTTACCGGAGGAACACTTTGTGTGCTACCAAATGTCACAACGTAACTGGGTGATTATAAAGGTGCTCTAGAGGTGTCTCCAAAGGTACTTGTTGAGTTGACGTATTTCGAGATTAGGATTTGTCACTCCAATTGTCGGAGAGGTATCTCTGGGCCCTCTCGGTAATGCACATCACTATAAGCCTTGCAAGCAATGTAGCTAATGAGTTAGTTATGGAATGATGCATTACGTAACGAGTAAAGAGACTTGCCAGTAATGAGATTGAACTAGGTATTGAGATACCGACGATCGAATCTCGGGCAAGTAACATACCGATGACAAAGGGAACAAAGTATGTTGTTATGCGGTTTGACCGATAAAGATCTTCGTGGAATATGTAGGAGCCAATATGAGCATCCAGGTTCCGCTATTGGTTATTGACCGGAAACAGTTCTAGGTCATGTCTACATAGTTCTCGAACCCGTAGGGTCCGCACGCTTAACGTTATGATGATAGTTATAATATGAGTTTATAATTTTTGATGTACCGAAGGTTGTTCGGATTCCCGGATGTGATCACGGACATGACGAGGAGTCTCGAAATGGTCGAGACATAAAGATCGATATATTGGACGACTATATTTGGACACCGGAAAGGTTCCGGGTGAGATTGGGACTATACCGGAGCTACGGGAGGTTACCGGAACCCTTCGGTAGGTATATGGGCCTTATTGGGCCTTAGTGGAAAGGAGGGAGAAGGAGCAAAGGAGGGGGTGCCCCCCCCCCCAAGCCCAATCCAAATTGGGAGGGGGGGCGGGCCCCCCTTTCCTTCTTCCCTCCCCTCTCTTCCTTCCCTCTCCTACTCCTAATAGGAAAGGGGGGCCAAACCTACTTGGAGTAGGATTTCCCCCCCTAGGGAGCGCCTCTCCCCTTGGCCGGCCCCCTCCTCCTCCCCCTTTATATACGGAGGAGGGGACACCCCATAGACACACAAGTTGATCTTTGTGATCGTTCCTTAGCCGTGTGCGGTGCCCACCTCCACCATATTCCACCTCGGTCATATCGTAGCGGTGCTTAGGCGAAGCCCTGCATTGGTAGAACATCATCACCATCACCACGCCGTCGTGCTGACAGAACTCATCCCCGACACCCTGCTGGATCGGAGTCTGGGGATCGTCACCGAGCTGAACGTGTGCTAAACTCAGAGGTGCCGTACGTTCGGTACTTGGATCGGTCGGATCGTTAAGACGTACGACTACATCAACCGCGTTGTTCTAACGCTTCCGCTTTCGGTCTACGGGGGTACGTGGACAACACTCTCCCCTCTCATTGCTATGCATCACCATGATCCTTGCGTGTGCGTAGGAAATTTTTTGAAATTACTACGTTCCCCAACAGTGGCATCTGAGCCTAGGTTTTATGCGTTGATGTTATATGCACGAGTAGAACACAAGTGATTTGTGGGCGATACAAGTCATATTGCTTACCATCATGTCATACTTTGGTTTAGCGATATTGTTGGATGAAGCGGCCCGGACCGACATTACGCGTACGCTTTCGGTCTACGAGGGTACGTGGACAACACTCTCCCCTCTCGTTGCTATGCATCACCATGATCCTTGCGTGTGCGTAGGAATTTTTTTGAAATTACCATGTTCCCCAACATTAAGTTGTCACCTAGCTTCTGGGTCCCACCTGTCAGTTGGCAGAGCAAAGAAATCAGTTAAACAAAACTTTACGCAGGCGCGGCAGGAGTCCAACCCTTGCGCACGAACCACCCTGGCTGTGTATGTGAGTGCATGCATGTGTACTCCCTCGGTCTTCCAACAAAGAGTGTACATCGACTAAAAAACAAAGAGTGTAGTACATGATGTACATCTACACTTCCAATGCATTTAGCCTTTAATCTAAATCGATATTGATTGACTAATGCACCAACTTGTGCTCTAGGTATAGGCTACATGTCTATCCTTAATTACAGCATGCAACAACCTTCATTTAATCTTATTCTCTCAATGGCCGCATGCACACATAAGTCTGCTACTTTTGGGCATTAATTATGCCCTGGTCAATGTGTAAATCTCTAAATGTACAGTCTTTCACGGACATAGGGAGTAGGTTGGGCACTTGAGCACGAGCGTGTGGGTTGCATCGTGTGCTGTGTGCCGCATGGGTCCGCGAGTGTTGCGTGCGTCCATGTGTACGTGTGAGTGTTGCATGTTGCATGCATGCATGCATGCATGGGGCTTACTCCCTCCCATTGACATGTTCATATTTCAAGCTTACTCTATTCCCTCCATATGGTGATACTCCTTCTATTCCAAAATATGGAGTAAAAGCCTCCCTCTGTTCCCAAATACGGAGTATTTGTCTTTCTACAGATTTCAACATGTGACTAGGTATGGAGCAAAATGAGTGAAGTGAGCGTAGAGGCATAGGGATACTATAAAAAGGAAGTCTTCGCGATCCATTATTCCCCATCTCAGTCGGAGAGAACTATTCAACTAGTCTTCACAGTGAAGTGACAATACACGCTGCAGCAGATGGGACACGTAATTAATAAGCTGAACCAGCGTGTTGGTGTTACTAAATCAGCCTTACCCGGTACTACCATCATGTTTTGCCAGTAGATCAAGCTTCCGCAAATACACCTACGCACCTCTGTCCTCCATTAACTGACATATGGGCCCTCTTGTGTTAGACCCACATGTCATCGGTGTAACTATTTACACTCTGAAGGACGGTATATCCTTGTAGTAGTACTAGTAGAATTGAGTTTTAATGCACTTTCTTCCCCGTCTTCCACTCTTCTTCCTCCTCTCTTCTTCTCCCTCCTCTCTTTCCCATCGCCGGCCGCACACCTTTTACCCCCGCTCACTGCTCGCCTGCTCGCGCCATCTTCCTTGGTAGCTCGCACGTACCATATCCCCCACTCACTGCTCGGCCACACGAGGAGAAGCTTCTTCGCTTGCCCGCCTGAATCCACTTCCCCGCTGGCTCGTAGGCACCGAAAACCCCAATGGCAGAACCGACTGACACGCAGAGCCGTCATTGGGATTCCCTCCCCGATGTTCTCTTGGAGCAGATCTGTAATCGTATGGATCTAATCAGCACCGTCCGTCTGGCCACATGCTCGGTGTCTTTGTACCGTCTACTCGTCTGCAACCGGCCAACTCTTTTCAAGACACCCTACTTGCTGATGCCCGATCCTCGCATGTGGCCCAGACACCGACTTGACGATCCTACGGAGGTTGCCGTGGTGCCCCTCGACATGCTACCACTACCCGTCCACCTATCCTTCATGCACGGCCACTACCGGGCGGGCATGAAGGCCAACTGGATCGTCCTCATCCACCAATCCGATAGTCCATGGCGTCTCGTGGATATCTACACCCAGCGAGAGATCACCCATCCATCGTTGGATACCGCTGCTATCGAGTCTCGCAGCCCACCGGACACTCATGCCTACTACGCACGAGACGCGTCAAGCTTTTGGCTCGACCTCTGCTTGCTGAAAGTTGTAATCTGCAAAGTGCCCACACCATCAGAAGACTACATGGATTACAAGCTCATTTCCTTGTTCAACATGGGATTAGTCTATCTGGAATCCGGTCGCCATACATGGTTATGGCTCATCGTCAATCCTGTTGAGGCAACATTTCTGTTTGATACTATAGTGCACGATGGCATCATTTACGCGGTCGACGCATAGATTGGCTGCCTATACTGGTGGAATCTATCGTTGTGTAATTGTTCTATCTCATCTCATCTTTACCTTATGAATGCGACTGCCTGTTCATTGTTACAAATTTAGAATAGATAGCACTATATGTCTATAACCACATCATTTCTATATGTTACTCTCATTTCCAAGATTTTTATAACAACGCATGTTATTGCTTAGAGTTGATATGAGAGCAGTAGTAGTAAGTGCTATGGTAGAATATGAGTAGGCTCTGTCATAGCTGTTTTCCTCTCATTGTTACATGATGTTTGAACCATGACATATTTCTAGAATATGAAAGCCATTGGCTTATTTTTTTAACTTGGGGTATGATTATGACCACATCATTGCAATTCTCTGTCTATGATATGTGTCACTATTATAATAATCTTAATTCCACACATACTCTGAACATGATTGTTTATTTTTGTCCTTTTGGTCTCCAGTTTGAATTGTTGCAGCAGATGCAAATGCGCTGGCCTTCATGATTCCAGGACCTGGAATCATACCAGCCGATGGGTGGTGGTTTACCGCTCGTTTAGCTGACGGCGGTCATTTGATGCTCATTCGCACATACCAAATTTACCAAACCATTACATCAAACCACATGCAGTAAAATGCATGGGGCGTTCGTGACATTGATGGCTATGGCTGCTTCGTGTTCGAGAAATATCCTAGCTCCGTTGGGCCATGCGCATTCAACTGGAGGCGGGTTTACAGCCTCGGCAACCACTCCTTGTTCCTCGGGCTCAATTATCCGATCATCCAACCAATCATCGACCATATCACCGGCGATGATTACCGTGCTATGCAACTTCCATTCGCCAGGGGGGATTGTGTTTACACATCATACCATGGGTTTCATGAATCACCATATCCAGAGATTCGTCGACGCAGCTTGTTGCCAGATAATCTTCAGTGTGTGAAAGGCATCAAGCTTCCATCCGATGGATGGCTTTTGCAAACCCGACATGCAGCGATGTGGTTCATGCCAACAGCAAATATGCACAACTTGATTCATGCTGATATCTAGACTAAGCCATGTATTCTGCTGCTGTAGCACGACCCCTTTTGTTGGATATTATGTACTGTTGTTAGTTTGAAGCACTCCTCTGGTTCGAAGGATAGATACCTTCCTGGGATCAAGTGCATCCTAACTCACCTGCATAGGATGTACTGATAATGATGATGGAGGTGTTCTGCATAAGCCATATATATAAGGCTTCAAGTGCGTACTTGTTAGTTAAACCTATGGTTAAAATGTGACACTAAATATGACTAGTAAGTAGTACAGTAGCAGTACTAGTATATGTCGGTCAAATTATTCATCATGTACACGCATTGAATTAACATGACAACACGCTGTGCGTGAGGTGACACAAGAATCCCGGCGGAGTGTTCGGGTATTCTGGACTTCAGATTTTGGACTACCACTTATCTGTCGAAATCTTTCATCATTCACTTAAAACAGACGATTGATCATACATTGAGTACCATATAACTGGAATCACTGATGCAAGTCGAAGAAGGATTGGCCGGTGCTGCCGACTGGCGTCAAGTTCGATCCCATGGATCAGGAGCTGATCGAGCACCTTGAGGCCAAAGTGAGTGCTGACAACGTGAGATTTTACCCTCTTACCGATTTGTTCATACCAACCATCGACAGCGAGCACGACATATGCTACACCCAACCTGAGAAACTTCCAGGTAAGACACCGATCGGCCGTCTACTTGCACAAACATATTCCTTTGTTTATAGCTCTATTTTTCTGTTTAGACGCAGATCTGGTGAAGCAATTACAATCTGTCAGTTAATAAAAAGTGAAATAAGTGACTGTAACATGCCAAAGATGTTATGAAAATGCCAACTATGTACACTAAAACCTGTATTCGACAATACTGTAGGTATCACACTGAGTGGCCTAAGGAAGCATTTCTTCCAGCGCAATTCCAGGGCGTTCAAAAGGGGCACGTGGACGCATCGCAAGATACAGTCGGAGTACGGCATGCACGCGATGTGGCACAAGACCGGCAATACCTTGCCGATGATGGTCAACGGCTAGCAGACGGGCAGCAAAAAGGTTCTGGTGCTGCACACCAAGAAGAACTTCGACCAGCAGAGGACCAACTGGCTGATGCATCAGTACCACCTCGGGGACCTGGAGCAAGAGAAGGAGCGGGAGCTGGTCCTCTGCAATATTTTCTACCAGACGAACATTAGGGCCAGGAGTAAAAAGATTATAAGTTAGTTTGGTATTGGTACTTGTACTACCTTGTCGTCCGGAAGTTTGTATTGTTGTTAACGATCTTTTGGTATGAACTTGCATTTGCTTCCAGCCATCATGCCGAGGGTCGATGTGGATATAAAGCTAAATCATTTTTTTCGAAACGAATTTTCAGGCACCTGATTTTTATTTGATGGGTAGCATAAGCACCTACTGTTCGAATTCTAGTTCTCCAATTTTTTCGAAACAAGTGCATGCACTTATTATCACGATGAAAAAACAATATCCCTGCTGCATCCCAGTTATCAGTCTGTACTTGCAGAATTCTCTCGTTTATTGAGCACGTATATTGTTTTTTCAGGTCGAGCAAGTTTCAACTGGGCTGTAGACTGCCCAGGCTTGGTTTTGTTTTTAACAGGCCCAGCCCATGACGACAATGGGGCACAAAGATCCAGCAGGTATCTACTGGCCGTTGTCCCGACAGCATTAGTTATATTTTGTCTTACAACATCCGCAAGCAGTTTTTTTACTGAATCAAACACACAGCCCAGTTCTATTTTCCTCTTGACACGCATGTCCTACATCCGTTTTGTAATCTCTACCTATAGTTTTACTAGTTCATATACACGTATCATTATATTGAAAATACATAAAATTCTCTTTTCATATTTACATCCTTATTTTTGTTGTTTTTTCCCTCCCAGCGCTGATTTTTTTACCACTGGTTTTCCCTTAAACCAACTCAATTGTCCCACGTCTTATTTGCTTACAAAAACAAAACGATTTTTTTGGCAAATCAATAAGTTCTTAAAAAATGTTTATCATTTCGGGATTACAACAGTCCGGACTCCATCGAAATATGCAAAATAAGGTTGAACTTTTTGACCGTGGTCCTTGGCAGAAAATGGGTTGTAATAAATTACTTAAGAATTAGCAAATGGGCTGCAAATTAATAAAAAAATAGCAAATGGGCTCTATGTTGTCTGCCACAGATTTGGAGGCTGACTTGTGGGCCTACTAAGTTCATCCGTACACAAGGTTTCTCAAAAAAGAAACTTAGTCAACAATCGACTCTACCAGTGTCGGACCGTTAGATGTCAATCTAACGGCAATCGTGCTTCTTCAGTCTCTGATCATCCTGCCCCATCCGCCCAAACCAGCGCCGTCGAAACCGCCTGCTCCCGCCTCCCGTGGCCGGCTGTGGTACCGGGCAGGCCTCACGGCCCCATCATACTCGCATCCCTGGCCTGTCTATCCCTCTACTCACCCACACCTCCTGTTATTTTCCAGCGACGGCAGCCGAACCAGTCAACCCTCGTACTCTCCACCACATGGGCAGCCACTACCGTGTCTTCCCCAGCTCTGTGTCGTTCCCTTCATAGGCCTCACTGTCATCCACCGCCCTGGTACTCTCGGCGCAGAGTGGTCAACTTGGTCAATGAATGACATCCATCGGAAGTGGACTGTACGTGGAGAGGCTGACAGCTGGGTCCACGGCCGCACACAAGGAAATGCCTCCTTATTACGTGCAAAATAATGATTCCTCCACCTGACATCTAGGACCCACTGGAAGGGCCTCTGTATTTCGCGAAAAAAAGTTCCCTTCGCTGATAGGTCGGACCCAGCAACTATATTTTCGCACGCAAGGAAGTGCCTTCTTATTGCGCACAAAAAATGAATACCCCCCTGCCAGCTGGGACCCACCATAGTGGGAGGCTGACTTGTGGGCCTACTAAGTTGACGGGGACGAAAGGCTTTGTCAACTTAGTCAATATATGAATGATTCTAGCTCTAGTGACCGTACGATATCCATCCAACGGCCGTAGTGCTTCTTCAACCTCTGGTCTTCTTGCTCCAGCCGCCCAAAGCAGTGCAGGTCATGCCGCATGCTCCTGCCTCCCGTGGCCAGCTGTGCTGCCGTGGAGGCCTCACCGCCCCCATACTACTCCCACCGCTGGCCAGGCCATACCTCCACTCACCCACACTGTCTGTTATTCCGCGGCGACGGCAGCCTCACACCGCAGCCGAACCAGTGAATCCTCGTACTCCTCTCCACGTGGACATCCACTACCGCGTCTTCCCCGGCTCCGCGTCGTCCCCTTCCTAGGCCTCGCCGTCGTCCACCGCCATGGTGCTCTCGGCGCGGCGTGGTCAATGTGGTCAACGACCGACTTCCATCGGAAGAGTACTGTACGTGGAGAGGCTGACAGCTGGGTCCACGGCAGCCGCAAGGAAGTGCCTCCTTATTACGCGCAAAATAATTATTCCTCCACCTGACAGCAGGGACCCACCGAACGGGCCACCGTATTTCGCAAAAAAAAATGTTTCCCTCTGACTGCTGGGACCCACCGAACGGGCCACCATATTTCGTGAAAAAACGTTCCCCCACTGTCAGCTCGGACCCACCGAAAGTGCCTCCTTATTACGCAAAAAAAATGAATACTCCCCCTACTAGCTGGGACCCACCTTGGTGGGAGGCTGACTTGTGGGATAACTACTTCCTAAAGTTGACACTCTAGGAAACCCACTTTCATCAATATAATCATCATAGGTAAGAGGCATGCTATCATCATAACAACTTTGCATATCAAAACTTGGGATGCTAAAAATATCATCTTCATTAAACATAGCGTCCCCAAGCTTGGGACAAACATTAATTTCAGCAAATATATTCTCAAATATTTCATCCTCATCAAACATAGCTTCCCCAAGCTTGGGCCCTTTCATATCATAAGCATAATCACTCTCATCATTAAAAATATGGATAACACCAATAGTATACCAATTATCATCATCACAATGAGTAGTAGGAGCAACATCATTTGGGAGGGATACCTTTCTACCTTTGTTGCTCCTTATTTTCTTTTTCTTCTTCACATTATGTGTGGGTTCAACCTTCCTCTTTGAGCTCCTTATTGACGAGATTGGTTGAATAGAAAGCTCCTCCTCGTTACCTGATTCATCGTAAGAAATAATAGGAGGATATTGGGAAGTCTCTTCCCTTTCATTAGTATTCTCAGCACCTTCTAATTGCTTTCTTTTCTTTAGGTAATTGGCAATATAAGGATTTTCAATGCAATTCACCGCACAAAACATATAAATCGTCTCTAGGTCAAAATCAAGAAGTTTATAACGGGCAAATTCTGGAAGGTGCTTAATTAAATGATTCATTTCTTCATAACCCATAAGGAAACTAAGTTCATTATAATGTGCAAGGGAAATCAAATCATCACAATTTTTGGACACGATTCGATCATGAAACAACTTGCATCGGGGATGTAAATGACCACTTTCATTGCAAAGTTCACAAGTACGGCCAAGGAAATATAATTTTTCAGCACTTTTATCTAGTATTTCTTGTAACAATTTAGTTTCTAAATTCTTATGCCTCTTGCAATATCTATCTTATCTATTTGGTGTGTCCATGCAAACCCAATGCTCTCCACAAAAATCGACATGCTTATAGGAGACATTTTCATCATAACTAGTGCAATCATCATTAGTACTATGGATATTCAAGGAGTTCATACAAACAACATTGCAATCATGCTAATCATTCAAAGATTCAGTACCAAGCATTTTAATGCATTCTTCTTCTAGCAATTGAGCACAATTTTCCTTTCCATCATTCTCACGAAAGATATTAAAAAGATGAAGCATATGAGACAAACTTAACTCCATTTTTTGTAGTTCTCTTTTATAAACTAAACTAGTGATAAAAACAAGAAACAAAAAGATTCTATTGCAAGATCTAAAGATACACCTTCAAGCACTCACCTCCCCGACAACGGCGCTAGAAAAGAGCTTGATGTCTACTACGCAACCTTCTTCTTGTAGACGTTGTTGGGCCTCCAAGTGCAGAGGTTTGTTGGACAGTAGCAAATTTCCCTCAAGTGGATGACCTAAGGTTTATCAATCCGTGGGAGGCGTAGGATGAATATGGTCTCTCTCAAACAACCCTGCAACCAAATAACAAAGAGTCTCTTGTGTCCCCAACACACCCAATACAATGGTAAATTGTATAGGTGCACTAGTTCGGCGAAGAGATGGTGATACAAGTGCAATATGGATAGTAGATATGGGTATTTGTGATCTGAAAATATAAAAACAACAAGGTAACTAATGATAAAAGTGAGCGTAAATGGTATTGCAATGGTAGGAAACAAGGCCTAGGGTTCATACTTTCACTAGTGCAAGTTCTCTCAACAATAATAACATAGATAGATCATATAACGATCCCTCAACATGCAACAAAGAGTCACTCCAAAGACACTAATAGCGGAGAACAAACGAAGAGACTATGGTCGGGTACGAAACCACCTCAAACTTATTCTTTCGGATCAATCTATTCAAGAGTTCGTACTAGAATAACACCTTAAGATACAAATCTACCAAAACCCTAATGTCACCTACATACTCCATTGTCACCTCAAGTATCCGTGGGCATGATTATACTATATGCATCACACAATCTCAGATTCATCTATTCAACCAACATAAAGTACTTCAAAGAGTGCCCGAAAGTTTCTATCGAAGAGTCAAGACGAAAACATGTGCCAACCCCTATGCATAGGTTCCTGGCGGAGCCCACAAGTTGATCACCAAAACATACATCAAGTGGATCACGTGATATCCCATTGTCCTCACAAATAAACACGGCAAGACATACATCAAGTGTTCTCAAATCCTTAAAGACTCAATCTGATAAGATAACTTCAAAGGGAAAACTCAGTTCATCACAAGAGAGTAGAGGGGGAGAAACATCATAAGATCCAACTATAATAGCAAAGCTCATGATACATCAAGATCGTGCCATAGAGAGAACACGAGAGAGAGAGAGAGAGATCAAACACATAGCTATTGGTACATACCCTCAGCCCCGAGGGTGAACTACTCCCTCCTCATCATGGAGAGCGCCAGGATGATGAAGATGGCCACCGGTGAGGGATCCCCCCCTTCGGCAGGGTGCCGGAACGGGCTCCCGAGAGGTTTTTGGTGGCTGTAGAGGCTTGCGGCGGCAGAACTCCCAATCTATCTTCGTCTTCGATGTTTTTAGGGTACGTGGACTTATATAGGCAAAAGAAGACAGTCGGGGGAGCCTCGAGGGGCCCAGGAGACAGGGGCGCGCCAAGGGGGGTGGGCGCGCCCTCCTATCTCCTGGCTTCCTCGAACCTTCCCTGGCTTGAACTCTAAGTCTCCCAGATCATATCCTTTCCAAAAATCACGCTCCCGAAGGTTTCATTCCATTTGGACCCCGTTTGATATTCCTTTTCTTCGAAATACTGAAACAGGCAATAAAACAACAATATGGGCTGGGCCTCCAGTTAATAGGTTAGTCCCAAAAGTAATATAAAGTGTATAATAAAGCCCGTAATCATTCAAAACAGATAATAAAATAGCATGAATGCTTCATAAATTATAGATACGTTGGAGACGTATTAGCATCCCCAAGCTTAATTCCTGCTCGTCCTCGAGTAGGTAAATGATAAAAGAAAGAATTTATGAAGTGTGAATGCTAGAAGGTGCACAAGTTTGATCAATGATAATTTCAATCACCTTTTCTAGCATAATTATATGTCGTAATAGTAGTTCATCTCATAAAACTTCTCACGATCAAGTAACAAACTATTCACATGTTAAAGCATAGACCATAAACTTTCTTGAAAACTAGCAAACTATGTTCTCAGTCATCAAACAATTGCAATTCATCTTATTTTCAGGAAGGGTCTATGTCAGAGCTTTGATTTAGCAAACTCCACATACTCAACTATCATATAGTCTTCTACAATTGCTAACACTCACGCAATACTAATGGTTATGGAGTTTTAATCGGACACTAAGAAAGATAGGGGCTTATAGTGTTGCCTCCCAATGTATTCACCTTTGGGTGATGTCAACAATAATAGTTCATGCTAACTTACATCCAATTGGATATATATATCAGGATCTTTCCAACACGAGGTGCTTGCCAAAGGATAAAATGAAAAAGGGAAAGGTGAAGATCACCTTGACTCTTGCATAAAAGTAAAATATAGGCCCTTCGCAGAGGGAAGCAGGGATTTGCAGAGGTTCCAGAGCTCAATTTTGAAATAGAGATAAATAATTTTGAGAGGTATGATCTCATTGTCAACATAATAACCAAGAGTTCCCAATATCTTCCATACTACATACATTATAGGCGGTTCCCAAACAGAATGGTAAAAGTTTTTACTCCCCCTCCACCAACAATCATCAATCCATGGCTTGTCCAAAACAACGGGTGCCTCCAACTAACATCAAACCTGGGGGAGTTTTGTTTGCAATTATTTTTATTTGATTTTGATCTTTTGATCATGGGACTGGGCATCCCAGTTACCAGCCATTTTTCTCGTGAATGATGAGCGGAGTCCACTCATCTTGAGAATAACCCACATAGCATGGAAGATACTGACAACCCATAGTCTCTACATGAGCGATTCGGGCATACAAAACAGATTATTATTTGAAGGTTTAGAGTTTGGCCCATGCAAATTTACTTGGAACGGCAGGTAAATACCGCATATAGGTAGGTATAGTGGACACTCATGGAAAAAACTGGGTTTAAGGATATTTGGAAGCACAAGTAGTATCTCTACTTGGTGCAAGGAATTTGGCTAGCATGAGGGGGAAAGGCAAGCTCAACATGTTTGAATGATCCATGACAATATACTTTAACTGAGATGTGAGAAAACATAACCCATTACGTTGTCTTCCTTGTCCAACATCAACTCTTTAGCATGTCATACTTAATGAGTGCTCACAATTATAAAAGATGTCTAAGATAGTATATTTATATGTGAAATCTCTCTTCCTTCAATATTCTTTCATGAATTGTTCAAATGACCAATACAATGCTTGCTAAACTTCAATAAATTTACAACCTATACTTCTTAGATGTGAAGTCATTACTCCCCATGGGATAAGCAAATGAGGCATATATAATTTCAGATTTATGACATTCAACTCATTCAACCATTTACTCAAAGGATATAAGTGAAGCACACGAGTAAATGACAAACTACTCCAAAAAGATATAAGTGAAGATCAATGAGTAGCTAAATAATTATGTAACTATGCGAAGACTCTCTCTCATTTAAGAATTTCAGATCTTCGTATTTCATTCAAACAGCAAGCAAAACAAAATAAAATTACATTGCAAGGATAGCACAACTCATATGAAGAAGCAAAAACTTAGGCTCAACCGATACTAACCGATAATTGTTGAAGAAGAAAGGTGGGATGCCTATGGGGCATACCCAAGCTTAGATGCTTGAGACTTCTTGGAATATTATCTTGGGGTGCCCTGGGAATCTCCAAGCTTTAACTTTTGTGTCTCCTTAATTCCTCTCATATCATGGTTTCTCTATTTCTCAAAAACTTCATCCACATAAAACTCATAAAAAACTCGTGAGATAAGTGAGTATAAACCAAGGCAAAACCTTATCATTTTCTACTGTCGCAAATCACTAAAATTATCATTCAAAATTGTATACTAAATGCCTATGCATATTTAATACTCCTATCCTCAAATAGAATCCTTAAACAAGCAAACATATGCAAACAATGCAAACATAACAACAATCTGTCAAAACAGTACAGTCTGTAAAGAATGCAAGATTCATCATACTTCCATAACTCCAAAAATTATGAGAAAAATACTAAGCTGTAGAAGATTTCTCAGAGCTCAATATGCAAAAAATTTCAACATTATATCATGCTCTGAATTTTCAAGGGAATTTTTGCAACAGCGGTAAACTTTCTGTTTTCAAACAGCAACATGTATACTTGCAAAATAAGCATGGTAAAGGCTATCATTGATATTTTTATTAAAACTAAAGATAAAAAACATTATTCTAAATAACAGCAAGCAAATACTAACAAAAGAAAATGACGCTCCAAGCAAAACACATATCATGTGGTGAATAAAAATATAGCTCCAAGTAAAGTTACCGATGAACGAAGACGAAAGAGGGGATGCCTTCCTGGGCATCCCCAAGCTTAGGCTCTTGGCCATCCTTGAATATTGCCTTGGGGTGCCTTGTGCATCCCCAAGCTTAGGCTCTTGCCACTCCTTATTCCATAGTCCATAGAATTTTTACCCAAAACTTGAAAACTCCACAACACAAAACTCAACAGAAAACTCGTAAGCTCCGTTAGTATAAGAAAATAAAACCACCACTTAGTTACTGTAGTGAACTCATTCTAAATTCATATTGGTGTAATATCTACTGTACTCCAACTTCTCTATGGTTCATACCACTTAATACTAGCCATAGATGCATCAAAGTAAGCAAATAACACACGAAAAACAGAATCTGTCAAAAACAGAACAGTCTGTAGTAATCTGTATCAAACGTATACTTCTTTAACTCCAAAAATCCTACCAAATTAGGAAGTCCTAAGAAATTCGTGTACCAATCCAGATAAAAAAGAACTAGATCAAGACCACGTTTATGTGAATTAACAAAACTAATTTACTGGGTGCAAAAGTTTCTGATTTTCAGCAGGATCGACACAACTATCACAGTAAGCTATCCTAAAGGTCTTACTTGGCACTTTATTCAAACAAAAGCTATAAAACATGATTACTACAGTATCATAATCATGTGAACACACAAAAACAGTAAGGATAAATATTGGGTTGTCTCCCAACAAGCGCTTTTCTTTAATGCCCTTTTAGCTAGGCATGATGATGACAACGATGCTCACATAAAAGATAAGAATTGAAACATAACGGGAGCATCATGAAGCATATGACTAGCACATTTAAGTCTAACCCACTTCCTATGCATAGGGATTTTGTGAGCAAACAACTTATGGGAACAATAATCAACTAGCATAGGAAGGTAAAACAAGCATAGCTTCAAGATTTTAAGCACATAGAGAGGAAACTTGATATTATTGCAATTCCTACAAGCATATGGTCCTCCCTCATAATTATTTTCAGTAGCATCATGAATGAATTCAACAATATAACCAGCACCTAAAGCATTCTTTTCATGATCTACTAGCATAGAAAATTTACTACTCTCCACATAAGCAAAATTCTTCTCATTCGGAATAGTGGGAGTATCATAAAAGACTTGAACACTAAAAATTGTTTCCACATTAAAAGAGTAATGTTCAGAAAAAGGGTAATCATAATCATGACAAGTTTTATAAATATAATCATCACTACTTTTTATAGCATAAGTTTCATCACAATAATCGTCATAAGTAGCAACTTTGTTCTCATCATAATCGATTGAAACCTCTTCCAAGAAAGTGGAATCATCACTAAATAAAGTTGACACTCTTCCAAATCCACTTTCATATTCATCACAATAAGATTCAACATCCTCCAAAATAGTGGGATCACTACTTCCTAAAGTTGACACTCTTCCAAACCCACTTTCATCAATATAATCATCATAGGTAAGAGGCATGCTATCATCATAACAACTTTGCATATCAAAACTTGGGATGCTAAAAATATCATCTTAATTAAACATAGCATCCCCAAGATTGGGACAAACATTAATTTCAGCAAATATATTCTCAAATATTTCATCCTCATCAAACATAGCTTCCCCAAGCTTGGGCCCTTTCATATCGTAAGCATAATCACTCTCATCATTAAAAATATGGATAGCACCAATAGTATAGCAATTATCATCATCACAATGAGTAGTAGGAGAAACATCATTTGGGAGGGATACCTTTCTACCTTTGTTGCTCCTTATTTTCTTTTTCTTCTTCACATTATGTGTGGGTTCAGCCTTCCTCTTTGAGCTCCTTATTGACGAGATTGGTTGAATAAAAAGCTCCTCCTCGTTACCTGATTCATCATAAGAAATAATAGGAGGATATTGGGAAGTCTCTTCCCTTTCATTAGTATTCTCATCACCTTCTAATTGCTTTCTTTTCTTTAGGTAATTGGCAATATAAGGATTTACAATGCAATTCACCGCACAAAACATATAAATCGTCTCTAGGTCAAAATCAAGAAGTTTATAACGGGCAAATTCTGGAAGGTGCTTAATTAAACGATTCATTTCTTCATAACCCATAAGCAAACTAAGTTCATTATAATGTGCAAGGGAAATCAAATCATCACAATTTTTGGACACGATTCGATCGTGAAACAACTTGCATCGGAGATGTAAATGACCACTTTCATTGCAAAGTTCACAAGTACCGCTAAGGAAATATAATTTTTTAGCACTCTTATCTAGCCTTTCTTGTAACAATTTAGTTTCTAAATGCTTATGCCTCTTGCAATATCTATCTTCTCTATTTGGTGTGTCCATGCAAACCCAATGCTCTCCACAAAAATCGACATGCTTATAGGAGACATTTTCATCATAACTAGTGCAATCATCATTAGTACTATGGATATTTAAGGAGTTCATACTAACAAAATTGCAATCATGCTCATCATTCAAAGATTCAGTGCCAAGCATTTTAATGAATTCTTCTTCTAGAAATTGAGCACAATTTTACTTTCCACCATTCTCATGAAAGATATTAAAAAGATGAAGCATATGAGACAAACTTAACTCCATTTTTTTGTAGTTTTCTTTTATAAACTAAACTAGTGATAAAAACAAGAAACAAAAAGATTCGATTCCAAGATCTAAAGATATACCTTCAAGCACTCACCTCCCCGGCAACGGCGCCAGAAAAGAGCTTGATGTCTACTATGCAACTTTCTTCTTGTAGACGTTGTTGGGCCTCCAAGTGCAGAGTTTTGTAGGACAGTAGCAAATTTCCCTCAAGTGGATGACCTAAGGCTTATCAATCCGTGGGAGGCGTAGGATGAAGACGGTCTCTCTCAAACAACTCTGCAACCAACTAACAAAGAGTCTCTTGTGTCCCCAACACACCCAATACAATGGTAAATTGTATAGGTGCACTAGTTCGGCGAAGAGATGGTGATACAAGTGCAATATGGATAGTAGATATGGGTATTTGTAAGCTGAAAATATAAAAACAGCAAGGTAACTAATGATAAAAGTGAGCGTAAACGGTATTGCAATGGTAGGAAACACGGCCTAGGGTTCATACTTTCACTAGTGCAAGTTCTCTCAACAATAATAACATAGATAGATCATATAACAATCCCTCAACATGCAACAAAGAGTCACTCCAAAGCCACTAATAGCGGAGAACAAACGAAGAGATTATGGTAGGGTACGAAACCACCTCAAAGTTATTCTTTCGGATCAATCTATTCAAGAGTTTGTACTAGAATAACACCTTAAGATACAAATCAACCAAAACCCTAATGTCACCTAGATACTCCATTGTCACCTCAAGTATCCGTGGGCATGATTATATGATATGCATTACACAATCTCAGATTCATCTATTCAACCAACACAAAGTACTTCAAATAGTGCCCCAAAGTTTCTACCGGAGAGTCAAGACGAAAACGTGTGCCAACCCCTATGCATAGGTTCATGGGCGGAACCCGCAAGTTGATCACCAAAACATACATCAAGTGGCACGTGATATCCCATTGTCACCACAGATAAGCACGGCAAGACATACATCAAGTGTTCTCAAATCCTTAAAGACTCAATCCGATAAGATAACTTCAAAGGGAAAACTCAATTCATCACAAGAGAGTAGAGGGGGAGAAACATCATAAGATCCAACTATAATAGCAAAGCTCGCGATACATCAAGATCGTGCCATAGAGGGAACACGAGAGAGAACACGAGAGAGAGAGAGATCAATCACATAGCTACTGGTACATACCCTCAGCTCCGAGGGTGAACTACTCCCTCCTCGTCATGGATAGCACCGCGATGATGAAGATGGCCACCGGTGAAGGATCCCCCCTCCGGCAGGGTGACGGGAAGGGCTCCCGAGAGGTTTTTGGTGTCTACAGAGGCTTGCGGCAGCGGAACTCCCGATCTATCTTCATTTTTCGATGTTTTAAGGGTACGTAGGCTTATATAGGCGAAAGAAGTCGGACGGGGGGTGCTCGAGGGCCCAGGAGACAGGGGGCGCACCCTCTTATCTCCTGGCTTCCTTGAACCTTCCCTAGCTTGAACTCCAAGTCTGCTAGATTATATCCTTTCCAAAAATCATGCTCCCGAAGGTTTCATTCCGTTTGGACTCCGTTTGATATTCCTTTTCTTCGAAATACTGAAACAGGCAATAAAACAGCAATATGGGTTGGGCCTCCGGCTAATAGGTTAGTCCCAAAAGTAATATAAAAGTGTATAATAAAGCCCGGAATCATTCAAAACAGATAATAAAATAGCATGAATGCTTCATACATTATAGATACGTTGGAGACGTATCAATGGGGAGCCAACCGGCTGAGTCGAAATGGAATGCGTCATCATGTTCATCGGGAGGGCTTGGACAGAACAGGCAATGGAAACGAGGCCTGGCGTACCGCAGAACAGAGGAAACGGCCTTGTGTTCGACCGGCCACATTCGAAACGGGATCCTGTTCATCGGGAGGGGTATGGCATACCGCAAAATGGAGGAAACGGACTTGTGTTGGACCTCCTACGGTCGAAACGGGGTCCTGTTGATCGGGAGAGGTGTGGCGTACCGCAAAACAGAGGAAACGGACATGTGTTGGAGCGCTACGGTCGAAATGGGGGTCATGTTTATCGGGAGTGGTGTGGCGTACCGCAAAATGGGACTCCATGGGATACTGTTCATCTCCATCGTTGACCTCCTCCAGCCTCCACGGGCTACTGTTCATCCACCGTCGACCTCCTCCAGCCTCCACCTGCGACTGTTCATCCACGGGCTCCTTTTCATCCAGCCTCCACCGCGCGATACTCCACCGGCTACTGTTCAACTACCCCTCTCCACGGGCTCCTGTTCAACCACCCCTCCAAGGGCTACTGTTCATCCACCCCTCCACCGTCCACTGTTCATCCAACCCTCCACGGGGCCGCCCTGTTCATCCGGCCCTCCACGGGGTCCTGTTCATGCAGCCCCAACTGGCTCGATCGATCAGGGTCCTGTTCATCCAGAGGCAACGCCACGGGGTCCTGTTCATCCACCCCCACCGCTCACTGTTCATCCAACCCCCCCCCCCCCCCCCCCGCAACGCTCACTGTTCATCCAGAGGCAGCATCGATCGGCTTCAGTTAGCAGCAGTAGCGAAGGAATCGCTCGATCGGGTTCAGTAACGCGTAGCCTGTAGTGTAATCACTCGGGTTCAGTTAGAGCCCAACGCCTCGCTCGGGTTCAGTTAGAGCCAACGCCTCGCACACATGTGCGTACGTGTACGAGAGAAACACGCATCGCTCGGCCCCCAACCACCCACTGTAACCGGGAACTCGCCGAAATTTTCCTTGCCCTCGCTTCTACCATGGTTTTTTCCGTCATGGACGGCCCAAAGAATGTCATGGAGATGCGTCTCCGGCCCACCACATCTATGATGATACCGGGTTTTGTCACAATTATCATCATAGAAGTGTCATAAGTATGACAGAAAAAAATTTCGTTCGGCCCAAAATGTCACGGATGTGTCTTTTTTTGTAGTGTAGGGGGAACCGCCTCTGCTCCGTAAACCATGAAGAAAGGCATGTAACCCGTAGATCTGTTGGGGTGGTATTGATACTCCAAGCACTAAGGGCAATTATTCCACCCAACAACCCGGCGTCCTCTGCAAAGGGACCATAAGCCGGGGTTTGATACCTCTCAAGATTTCTTGATTGGCTCTTTCAGCTTGACTGAGCCACTGACGACACATCAAGCCGGATATGCTCTTGTTGACAGAATTCTTTCATTGCACCCTTAGATAGATTAGTACCACTATCAGTAATGATAGTATGAGGGTATCCAAAATGAAAGATCACCTTTTTGATGAATTGAACCGCCGTTGTTGCATCACATTTGCTGACTAGCTCAGCTTCAACCCACTTTGTAAACTTGTCAACATCTACAAGGAGATGAGTCTTTTTGTCCTTGGACCTTTTAAACGGCTCAACCATATCCAGCCACCAGACTGCAAATGGCCAAGTAATTGGAATCGTCCTCAATCCTTGAGTCGACACATGAGCTCGTCTTGACAATTTCTGACAGGCGTCACATTTACTGACCAGATCTTCCGCATCATCATGAGCCGTCAGCCAATAAAACCCATAACGAAAAGCTTTAGCAATGAGATATTTAAAGCTGACATGATGCCCGCAATCTCCTTCATGAATCTCCCTTATAATTTCACAGCCCTACTCAGGAGAAATGCATCGTTGAAACACCCATGTAACACCGCATCTGTGTAGCTCACCCTTGACAATAGTCATTGACTTAGACCTCCGGGTTATTTGCCTGGCCAAGGTTTCATCCTCAGGTAACTTGCCCCGGGTCATATAAGCCAAATATGGAACAGTCTAATCAGGAATAACATGGAGAGCCGCCACAAACTATGCCTCTGGGTCAGGAATTGCAAGAGATTCCTCCGTAGGCAATTTAACTGATGGGTTATGCAAAACATCGAGGAAAACATTAGGGGGTACCGGCTTACGCTGAGATCCCAAACGGCTTAAAGCATCATCAGCTTCACTTTTCCTATGATCAACACGCTCCACTTGATAACCTTTGAAATGACCAGCAATAGTATCAACCTCTCGGCGATAAGCCGCGATGAGTGGATCCTTTGAAGCCCAAGTTCCTGACACCTGCTGAGCCACCAAGTCTGAGTCGCCAAAACACCTCACCTGGCTTAGATTCATATCTTTAGCCATCCGAAGACCACGGTGTAAGGCTTCATACTCAGTTGCATTGTTAGTACAAGGGAACATCAACCTTAAAACATAACAAAATTTATCACCTCACGGGGAAGTCAATATAACTCCAGCCCCCAAGCCTTCCAATTGCCTGGATCCATCAAAATGAATAGTTCAGTATGTGCTATCCGGCTTATCCTCAGGCATCTGTAGTTCTGTCCAATCATTGATGAAGTCCACAAGTGCTTGAGACTTTATAGCCGTCTGAGCCATATACTTCAAGTCATGAGGTCCAAGCTCAATGGCCCACTTAGCTACCCGACCTGTGGCTTCTCTGTTTTGAATAATATCCCCCAAGGGAGCAGAGCTAATCACAGTGATGGGATGACCAAGGAAATACTGTTTCAACTTATGGCTAGCCATGAACACGCCATAAACCAATTTCTGCCAATGTGAGTATCTCTACTTAGACTCAATGAGCACCTCACTGACATAATAAACTGGCCTTTGAACCGGATTATCCTTGCCTGACTCTTTCCTTTCAACCACAACTGCCACACTGATAGCTCTGTTGTTTGCAGCCACATATAAAAGCAAGGGCTCCTTCTCAATAGGAGCTGCAAGAATCGGTGGTTCAGCTAGCTGTCTCTTAAGCGCCTCAAACGCCTCATTAGCAGCATCACTCCAGACAAAGTTATCTATCTTCTTCATCATTTGATACAAAGGGATAGCCTTCTCTCCAAAGTGGCTTATAAACCAGCTCAAAGCTGCAATACGACCGGCCAACCACTGGACGTCATTGATACATGCCGGCTTAGCCAAAGAAGTGATAGCCTTTATTTTCTCCGGGTTAGCTTCAATGCCTCTCTCGGAAACCAAAAAACCCAGTAGTTTGCTTGATGGCACGCCAAAGACACACTTGGCCGGGTTAAGCATCATTTTATAGACCCGGAGATTGTCAAAGGTCTCTTTCAAATCATCTATCAAAGTATCTTTCTTCCTAGATTTCACAACAATATCATCCACATAGGCGTGAACATTGCGTCCAATCTGGTCATGGAGGCAATTCTGAACACACCGTTTGATAAGTCGCCTGGGCACTCTTGAGCCCAAAGGGCATAGACACATAGCAGAAGGCTCCAAAGGGAGTGATGAAAGTTATCTTCTCCTGGTACTTAACTTCCATCTTGATCTGATGATAACCAAAATAAGCATCCAAAAAGCTCAAACGCTCACAACCCACTGTAGCATCAATAATCTGATCAATACGAGGGAGAGCAAAAGGGTCAGCCGGACAGGCCTTATTAAGGTCAGTATAATCCACACACATACGCCAAGTGCCATTTTTCTTAAGCACTAGCACCGGGTTAGCTAACCACTCAGGATGAAAAACTTCAATGATGAATCCAACAGCAAAGAGCCGGGCCACTTCTTCACCAATTGCCTTGCGCCTCTCTTCATTAAAACAATGAAGGAATTGCTTGACCGGTTTAAACGTCGGATCCACATTAAGAGTGTGCTCAGCGAGTTCTCTCGGTGCACCTAGCATGTCAGAAGGTTTCCATGCAAAGATGTCCCGGTTCTCATGGATGAACTCGATGAGCGCGTTTTCCTATTTTGGATCCATATTAGCACTGATGTTGAATTGCTTGGACGAGTTGCCAGGAACAAAATCGACCAATTTAGTGTCATCTGCCGACTTAAACTTCAACAGGGGGTCATTCTTTGTAGTTGGCTTCTTCAAAGGTCTCATATCCGCCGGGTCAACATTATATTTATAAAACTTTAACTCATCGGTGGCGCAGGCCGACTCAGCATACGCAGCATCACCCTTTTCACAATCCAGAGCAATCTTCCTATCCCCATGCACCGTGATGGTGCCCTTATGACCTGGCATTTTAAGATGCAAATAAACGTAACAAGGTCGTGCCATAAATTTGGCATAAGCCGGCCGCCCGAACAAAGCGTGATACGGGCTCTTGATCTTGACCACCTCAAAGGTCAGTTTCTCAGCTCTGGAATCACGGTCATCTCCAAAGGCCACCTCCAGGGTTATCTTGCCCACTAGATACGCTGACTTACCAGGCACCACCCCATGGAAAACAGTGGAAGACGTCTTAAGATATATGTCAGTTAAATTCATACGACAAAAAGTATCATAGTAAAGTATTGATACTACTACCCCCATCCATGAGCACCTTTGTAAGCTTATATCCACCTACCCGAGGAGCAGCCACCAATGCCAACTGACCTAGATTGTCAACCTGGGGCGAGTGATCCTCACAGCTCCATTCAATAGGCTTCTCAGACCACCTCAAATAACGAGGTATTGCCGGCTCAACTGAGTTCACCGCTCGCTTATGGATTTTATGATCTCGTTTGCACAGACTTGTGGTGAACACATGATATTGACCACTATTCAACTGCTTGGATTGCTTTGATAACTAGACTGCTGCTGCTGATTCCCTTGGCCAGATTGTTGATTAAAACCGCCTTGATTGCCTTGGCCCTGAAAACCAGAGCTTGAACCGCCACCTCCAATCCCAGTTCCATGAGAGACGGATCCTGGACCGCCATGTGGGACATGATTATTCTAGAAAAAATTAGAGTTTCTATACTCCCTCATGATGAAGCAATCCTTCCACAGATGACTGGTCGGCTTCTCCTGGGTTCCGTGCTTTGGGCAAGGCTGATTCATCATGGCCTCAAGGTTGAACTTCGGCCCTCCAAACAGGGACGCTCGCATTTTCCCCTTACAACGCTGGTTATTACTCTGCGTATTGGTGTCAGCCATGAAGTGTAAACCAGCTTTGCACTTACCATTGCCACCTTGACCTGCCGTGTTATGTTGTCCCTTTGTACTACCACTCTTTTTCCCTTTACCAGCTTTCTCCTCATCAGACTCAGGGTCTTTTGTGCTATCAGAGTCGGCATATTTTATGAGAGCCGCCATGAGCTCCCCCATATCATTGCAATTGTGCTTAAGCCACCATAATTTCTGCTTAAGGGGAAGGAAACGACAATTCCTCTCCAACATCAGGACTGCTGAACTGGCATTGATATTGTCCAATGAGTGTATAATAGCTGAGATCCGGCGCACCCAATTGGTCGTTGACTCACCTTCACCTTGGATGCAAGAGCCCAAATCCAGAATCGACATAGGTTGCTTGCACGTGTCTTTAAAATTTCGGATAAAACGCGCTTTCAACTCTGCCCATGATCCGATGGAGTTAGCGGGCAGCCCTTTTAACCAAGTACGAGCCGACCCATCCAACATCATGGTGAAATATTTAGCACATGCAGCATCACTAATATCCAAAATCTCCATAGCCATCTCATAGCTTTCAATCCAAGCCTCTGGGGGTTGATCCGCCATGTAGTTAGGCACCTTACGAGGGCCCTTGAAATCCTTAGGAAAGCGCTTGTTGCGTAGAGCCGGCACTAAACATGGCATGCCCAAGGTTCTAGAAGTCACCCCTATCTCCACAGATGCTGACGGATAAACCGGAGGTTGCTGTTGAGCCACCAACTGAGCTGCCAGCTCAGCCTCACGTCGTGCCCTGCCCTGGTCCAGCAAAGCCTGAGCATCATTACCAGCATGCGGCGGGTCAGGCCTACGAGGCTTATTGCGGTGCCGCTCACTGCTCGATACAGCCAGTTCATCAATGTGTCTGCTATAACTCCGGCTTGGACGCAGGGTCGAGTGAATCCGTTCACGACTGTATGAATAAGCCGCCTGTTGAGCCACAGCCGTCTGAAGAAGTTCTCCGACTCGGCGTATTCCCATCGCTGCTGGCGACTCATCCTGAACTAGGAGAGCCGCCAATCGAGTAGCCGCAGCTATCATGTTATCCGGAGGATTAGAATAATGACCCGGGGGCATCAGAACATGCTGAGGAGGGGTCAAATTCAAACGTGGGGGTCTGCAGCACGTGGCTGAACCAGTGCTCCAGCTGCCGGCGCCTCAATGGCCCGATCCACCACATGCGGGTTACTGGTTCCTGCCCTAGGCATGTTGAAATGGTTTCTCGCATCATAAACCGAGGGTAAACGACTCACATGTCTTCTATTAAAGACAGCCTTTGATGCGTCCCGGTCCATGCTCAAGCAAAAATTTTCTGCTTGAAGCCGTTCTGCCTCCCTCTCCAAGGCGGCTCGCTTCGTCACCATCCGGGTGTTCTCAGTGTTTAGATCCTCCTTTGCTTCAGCTATCTCATCACGTAACTTTGCAATGTCCACATTATGTTGTGTTTGGTTCACCGGGGTCACCTCCGCCGTCAACAACATTGCCAGAGCCTCCAGCAGATCAGATAAAACTTGAGACGGCGGGCGCACAGGGCCTCCAGCCCCATCCGCCATTGTCGTCGTTGGACCAGAGATCATTACTGCCGCAGTTGAAGAATTCTGCCCTGGCTGTGTACTGGCCATGAAGATTGTAACCCGGTTTGGTGGCTCGTAGAGGTACGGAATACTGTCACCATCAGAACAGCCCCCAAGCCCACCATCTTGAACTTGATACATGGAGTTGGTCTAACCGACTGAGGACTCATCACCTGAATAGACGGCTGTCTCACCACCAGACTCAGATCCTCCTTCCAAATTGACTCCTTGAGTAAAGCCAACAAAGATATGCTTTGGGGCGGCTTGAACCTTCGCGGGTCGCGTGCACTGAGCCATCTCGACGATGTCGGCGCACGTGTCCGGCTCAGCTTCTGACTCACCAATCTTGCCGATGAAGACATGAATTCCGCCAAAGGGGACCCGGTACACATACTCAATTGAGGCGGCCTTGGGGCCCCAGCCCGCGTTGTTGATGTAGAGCCTGCCGCGACGACTCTTAGTCATCCGGCCCATAGCGTATCCCTTGAGCCCCGTGAAGCTTCCCTTCAAGAACTCAAAACCACCGTGTGCTGGCCCCATGGTGGGCGCCAACTGTCGTTGAATTGTCACGGCAGATGCCCTAGCAATAGGACTTAGGTGTGGAGCCATCGCAACATAGTTAGCTTGAAGTGGTTAAATGGGACAAAGGACACAAAGAGTTTTTACCCAGATTCGGCCCTTCTCAACGGTAAAAGCCTACTACTGCTTTAGGTTGTATTGCTTGGGTTTCGATTGCTAAGGAGAGAATACGCTTGACCTAGTTCTCGACTTGTTGTTTCTTGCCTTAACCCGCCACCGAGTCACCCCTTTATATACACAGGTTGATGCCTGATACGCCCATTTTGCATCATGCTTTTATGTTGATATTTATTGCATTATGGGCTGCCATTTCACGTTATGTCACAATACTTATGGCTATTCTCTCTTATTTTACAAGGTTTACATGAAGAGGGAGAATGCCGGCAGCTGGAATTCTGGGCTGGAAAAGGAGCAAATATTGGAGGACTATTCTGCGCAACTCCAAAAGTCCTGAAACTCCACGGAATACCTTATAATAATTAAAGAAAAATCGTCGCCAAAGATGAAGGCCAGGGGGCCCACACCCTGCTCACGAGGGTGGGGGCGCCCCCCCTGGGCGCGCCCGCCTACCTCGTGGGCCCCCTGGTGGCTCTCCAACGCCCATCTTCTCCCATATGGAGTCTTTCGATGAGAAAAAAAGACGAGAGAACCTTTCGGGACGAGACTCCGCCGCCACGAGGCGGAACCTTGGCGGAACCAATCTAGGGCTCCGACAGAGCTGTTCTGCCGGGGACACTTCCCTCCGGGAGGGGGAAATCATCACCATCGTCATCACCAACGCTCCTCTCATCGGGAGAGGGCAATCTCCATCAACATCTTCACCAGCACCATCTCATCTCCAAACCCTAGTTCATCTCTTGTATCAATTCTTGTCTCCAAGTCTGGGATTGGTGCTAGTAGGTTGCTAGTAGTGTTGATTACTCCTTGTAGTTGATGCTAGTTGGTTTATTTGGTGGAAGATCATATGTTCAGATCCTTTATGCACAATATTACCCCTCTGATTATGAACATGAATATGCTTTGTGAGTAGTTACGTTTGTTCCTGAGGACAAGGGAGAAGTCTTGCTATTAGTAGTCATGTGAATTTGGTATTCGTTCAATATTTTGATAAGATGTATGTTGTCTAACCTCTAGTGGTGTTATGTGAACGTCGACTACATAACACTTCACCATTCTTTGGGCCGAGAGGAAGGCATTGGGAAGTAATAAGTAGATGATGGGTTGCTAGAGTGACAGAAGCTTAAACCCTAGTTTATGCGTTGCTTCATAAGGGGCTGATTTGGATCCATATGTTTCATGCTATGGTTAGGTTTACCTTAATACTTTTGTTGTAGTTGCGGATGCTTGCAATAGAGGTTAATCATAAGTGGGATGCTTGTCCAAGTAAGGGCAGTACCCAAGCACTGGTCCACCCACATATCAAATTATCAAAGTACCGAGCGCGAATCATATGAGCGTGATGAAAACTAGCCTGACGATATCCCCATGTGTCCTCGGGAGCGCTTTTCCTATTATAAGAGTTTGTCCAGGCTTGTCCTTTGCTACAAAAAGGATTGGGCCACCTTGCTGCACTTTATTTACTTTTGTTACTTGTTGCTCGTAACCATTTATCTTATCAGAAAACTATCTGTTACCACTTGTTTTAGTACTTGCCGAGAATACCTTGCTGAAAACTGCTTATGATTTCCTTCTGCTCCTCGTTGGGTTCGACACTCTTACTTATTGAAAGGACTACGATAGATCCCCTATACTTGTGGGTCATCAAGACTCTTTTCTGGTGCCGTTGCCGGGGAGTGAAGCGACTTTGGTAGGTGGAATTTGGTAAGGAAAATTTTATTTAGTGTGTTGAAAATTTCTGTCACTTGTTACCATGGAAAGTAATTGCTTGAGGGGCTAATTTGGGGTATCTTCACCCCGTCCGGTTGAGCCAAGAGTTGCTCCTCAACCTACTGAACCTACTAAATCTATTGAAGATGAAACTGCTTTTCAGATTCCTTCGGGTATGATGGAAAAACTGCTAGCTAACACTTTCGCAAGAGATGGAACAAAGCATCCTGATGAACATCTATGCTTTGTGGATGATATTTGTGGACTATTTAAGCTTGTAGGTATACCCGATGATGCCGTTAAGAAGAAGGCTTTCCCTTTATCTTTAGAGGGAGACGCATTGACATGGTATAGGCTATGTGATGATACGAGATCATGGAACTATAAAAGAGTGAAACAGGAATTTCATCAAAAGTATTACCCTATGCATCTTGTTCATCGTGATCGCAATTATATATATAATTTTTGGCCTCGCGAAGGAGAAAGCATCGCTCAAGCTTGGGGAAGGCTTAAATCAATGTTATACTCATGCCCCAATCATGTGCTTTCAAAATTGACAATTCTCTAGAATTTTTATGCTCGGCTTTCTGAAAATAATCGCAACATGCTCGATACTTCTTGTGCTAGCTCTTTTATGATGAAGTCTATTGAATTTGGATGGAATTTATTGGATAGAATTAAACACAACTCTGAATATTTGGACCTCAACAAAGGTAAGGAGTCAGGTATGACACCTAAGTTTGATTGTGTTAAATCTTTTATGGATACCGATATTTTCCGTAAGTTTAGCACTAAATATGGACTTGACTCTGAGATAGTAGCTTCTTTCTATGAATCTTTTGCTACTTATGTTGATCTCCCCAAGGAGAATTGGTTTAAATATCATCCTCCCATAGAAGTAAAAGTAGCTGCACCTATTAAAGTTGAAGAAAAGATTGTCACTTATAATGATCCTATTGTTCCTACTTCTTATGTTGAGAAACCTCCTTTCCCTGTTAGAATGAAGGATCATGCTAAAGCTTCAACTGTTGTTCGTAAAAGCAATACCAGGACTTATACACCTCCTGAGCAAGTCAAAGTAGAACCCAATATTGCTATTGTTAAAGATCTCTTGTCTGATAATATTGATGGGCATGTTATTCAATTCACTGGTGAAACTGCTAGAATTGCTAAACCCTGTGATAGAGATAAACATAGACCTGTGGTAGGCGTGCCTGTTATTTCTGTTAAAATAGGAGATCATTGTTATCATGGCTTATGTGATACGGGTGCTAGTGCTAGTGTTATACCCATTGGCTTATACAAAGAAATTATGCATGATATTGCACCTGCTGAGTTAGAAGATATTGATGTTACAATTAAACTTGCCAATAGAGGTACTATATCTCCAATGGGAATTGTTAGAGATGATGAAGTCTTGTGTGGGAAAACCAAATATCCCACTGATTTTCTTGTTCTTGGTTCTCCACAAGATAGCTTTTGTCCCATTATATTTGGTAGACCCTTCTTGCATACCGTTAATGCTAAGATAGATTGCAAAAAGAATGTTGTTACTGTTGGCTTGGATGATATGGTTCGTGAGTTTAATTTCTCTAAATTTAGTAAACAACATCGTGAGGAAGAATTGCCTAGTAAGGATGAAATTATTGGTCTTTCTTCTATTGTTGTACCTCCTAGTGATCCTTTAGAACACTATTTGCTAGACCATGAAAATGATATGTTCATGAATGAAAGAAGGGAAATAGATGAAGTATTCTTTAAACAGGAACCTATTCTCCAACACAATTTGCCTGTTGAAATCCTAGGGGATCCTCCTCCACCCAAGGGTGATCCCGTGTTTGAGCTTAAACCATTGCCTGATAATCTTAAATATGCTTATCTTGATGAAAAGAAAATATATCCTGTTATTATTAGCGCTAACCTTTCAGAGCATGAAGAAGAAAGATTATTGAAAACTCTGAAGAAGCATCGTGCCGCTATTGGATATACTCTGGATGATCTTAAGGGCATCAGTCCCACTCTATGTCAACATAAAGTAAATTTGGAAGCTGATGCCAAACCAGTTTGTGATCCTCAACGATGTTTGAATCCTAAAATGAAAGAAGTGGTAAGAAAAGAAATACTCAAGCTTCTGGAGGCAGGTATAATTTATCCCGTTGCTGATAGTCAGTGGGTAAGTCCTGTCCATTGTGTCCCTAAGAAGGGAGGTATTCCTGTTGTCCCTAATGATAAAGATGAATTGATTCCGCAAGGAATTATCACAGGTTATAGGATGGTAATTGATTTCTGCAAATTAAATAAGGCTACTAAGAAAGATCATTACCCCTTACCTTTTATTGATCAAATGCTAGAAAGACTATGCAAACATACACATTATTGCTTTCTAGATGGTTATTCTGGTTTTTCTCAAATACCTATGTCGGCTAAAGATCAATGAAAGACTACTTTTACATGCCCTTTTGGTACTTTTGCTTATAGATGTATGCCTTTTGGTTTATGTAATGCACCTGCTACCTTTCAAAGATGCATGATGGCTATATTCTCTGACTTTTGCGAGAAAATTTGTGAGGTTTTCATGGACGACTATTCCATCCATGGTTCCTCTTTTGATGATTGCTTGAGCAATCTTGCTCAAGTTTTGCAGAGATGTGAAGAAACTAATCTTGTCTTGAATTGGGAAAAGTGCCACTTTATGGTTAATGAAGGTATTGTCTTGGGGCACAAAGTTTTTGAAAGAGGTATTGAAGTTGATAAAGCCAAGGTTGATGCTATTGAAAAGATGCCATGTCCCAAGGACATCAAAGGTATAAGAAGTTTACTTGGTCACGCCGGATTTTATAGGAGGTTCATTAAGGACTTCTCAAAAATCTCTCGGCCTCTGACTAATTTATTACAAAAAGATGTACCATTTGTCTTTGATGATGATTGTGTAGAAGCATTTGAAATACTTACGAAAGCATTAGTCTCTGCACCTGTTGTTCAGCCACCTGATTGGAATTTACCCTTTGAAATTATGTGTGATGCTAGTGATTATGCTGTAGGTGCTGTTCTAGGGCAAAGAGTTCATAAGAAATTGAATGTTATCCATTATGATAGTAAGACTTTAGACAATGCTCAAAGAAATTATGCTACTACCGAAAAGGAACTTTTAGCGGTTGTATTTGCTTGTGATAAATTCAGACCCAATATTGTTGATTCTAGAGTAACTATTCATACAGATCATGCCGCTATTAAATATCTTATGGAAAAGAAAGATGCAAAACCTAGACTTATTAGATGGGTTCTCTTGCTCCAAGAGTTTGATTTACATATTGTTGATAGAAAAGGAGCTGAGAACTCCGTTGCAGACAACTTGTCTAGGCTAGAGAATGTTCTTGATGACCCACTACCTATTGATGATAGCTTTCCAGATGAGCAATTAAATGTCATAAGTACTTCTCGTAGCACTCCATGGTATGTTGATTATGCTAATTATATTTGTCACGCCCAATATGTGATACTATCCTAAAGAGACTCGAAGGTCCCACCAAGGATAGAACCGCATATTGATACGCTTTTGCAAGGTGGATATCATTATATCAACATTACATAATAGATGGAGATACATACAAGAGGCATACAATGCAACACGAATACAACATCATCATACATAAGGGAACCATCTGGCTATGGATGAAACACAAACAGAAACTCAAACGACATCCACCCTGCTAGCCCAGGCTGCCGACCTAGAACCTATCCCCTGATCGAAGAAGAAGCAGAAGAAGAACTCAACGCAAGCAAGCATCGCTCTCGCGTCAAGATCATCGTATAACCTGTACCTGCAACTGTTGTTGTAGTAATCTGTGAGCCACGAGGACTCAGCAATCCCATTACCATGGGTATCAAGACTAGCAAAGCTTAATAGGAAAGGAAGGGGTAAAGTGGTGAGGTTGCAGCAGCGACTAAGCAAGTATGGTGGCTAACATATGCAAATAAGAGCGAGAAGAGAGCAAACGGAACGGTCGTGAAGCTAGCAATGATCAAGAGGTGATCATGAACTCCTACTTACGTCAAACATAACCCAAAACCGTGTTCACTTCCCGGACTCCGCCGAAAAGAGACCATCACGGCTACATACATAGTTGATGCATTTTAATTCGTATCTGGTGTCAACTTATCTACAACCGGATATTAACAAATTCCCATCTGCCACATAACCGCGGGCACGGCTCTCGAAAGTTTATAACCCTGCAGGGGTGTCCCAACTTAGCCCATGATAAGCTCTCGTGATCAACGAAGGATATTCCTTCTCCCAGGAAGACCCGATCAGTCTCGGAATCCCGGTTTACAAGACATTTCGACAATGGTAAAACAAGACCAGCAAAGCCACCCGATGCGCCGACAATGCCGATAGGAGCTGCACATATCTCGTTCTCAGTGCAACACTGGATGAGACATCCTACGAGTAAAACCAGACCTCGAGTTTCCCCGAGGGGGACCCGCAGTCTACTCGGTTCGGACCAGCACTTAGAGAAGCACTGGCCCGGGGGGCTAAAATAAAGATGACCCTCGAGAGAGCGACTCCCAAGGGAAAAGTAGGTGGTGGTGAGTCAAATGGTAAAACCAAGGTTGGGCCTTGCTGGAGGAGTTTTATTCAAAGCGAACTGTCAAGGGGGTCCCATAAATCACCCAACCGCATAAGGAACGCAAAATCCAGGAACATAACACCGGTATGATGGAAACTAGGGTGGAAAGAGTGGAACAGAACACCAGGCATAAGGCCGAGCCTTCCACCCTTTACCAAGTATATAGATGCATTAATAATATAAGAGATACTGTGATATCCCAACCATAATCCTGTCCACCATGGAGCAATCTTCAACTTCACCTGAAACTAACAACGCTATAAGAGGGGCTAAGCGAAGCGGTAACATAGCCAAACAACGGTTTGCTAGGAAGGGTGAAAAGGTTAGAGGCTGACATGGCAAATTGGGAGGCTTGAGGAACAGGTGATAGGTAGCGCAGCATAGCGATAGAACGAAGCAACTAGCATAGCAATGATAGTAGTGAGATCCAAGGTAGCGGTCATCTTGCCTGAAATACCACAAGGAAGAAGAACGAGTTCATGAAGAAGATGAAGCCACGAAGACGAACCAAGCGTAGATGAACGAATCCTCACGATCGCAACGAAACGGGAACTATCGAGAAGAAGCACACAACATGGTAAACACACCACACATGGACATGACATGATGCTCAACCAAGTATTATTCAAGACAAGACTACATGAAGCTACTCATGGCAAGAAATGATGCAAACAAGAACAACACATCAAAGCACGTTTAAGTGAGGCCGGAAACAACATATAACACTTCCGGTAAGTCCTCATATGCAAATTTAGAAATTGGTCCAGAACTGAATAAACCTTATGTTCAAGTTGTTAAACAGCAAGTTAAGATGCACCAAGATGATCTACACGAGATTCTAGTCAAGTTACATATAAAGTTCATTTAGTTCGGAGCTACGGCCTAGAAGATATGAGCAAAACAAGTTAAACATGGCATTGATGCAAAATGCATACAAACATCAAGCAAACACACCAAAACAAGGATGCAACATGATAATATGAAACTACATGCAAAATCAAGCAAGTTTCATATAGAGCACACTCAAAACAGGGCAACGGTGTAACACATACACTCCAAACATGATATAACAACAATCTGCCCAAAACAGCAAATAGGCATCTAGCAAGCATCAAACTATATGCTATAGCACCTCAACACAAGAACAAAAGGCATGGACATGATTTACAGGTAAAGCATGACAAATCATGAACACTGAGCTATTTCCAGAAATCACTAGCACAAGCTCCAAAACACATGGCAAGATTGCAAATAATAACAATTTCAGGCTTAGCAGAAATAACATCAGGTTGCAATGTTTAGAGCTATCAAACAACATGTTACAGGAACTTAACATGGAAAACAAAGGCATGGCATGAACCTACTAAATTCATAGAACAAAAGTCCTTTACTGGCCATGAGCCAAAAACGATCAGAAGATATGATGGCACCCATGTAAACATAGCAAGTTTCATTAACAGATTCAGCAAACAGGGCATGGCAGGAACAATGATAAGTAGGCATGTTGGTGAGCTTGTACCACTCACCACAGAGCAATACATGTCATTACAAGGCAACCAACAGTAAGAAGACATGTTTATGAAGCTAAGCATGGCAAGAACAAGTTCATAGGGTGCACGGGTCACGAGCAAAGCTCATGGCAAAAATGAACTTAATGTTAACAGGCTGATAGCAACATTATTTAGCAACTTGAGAGCAAGATTACAACAAGCTACAGCAGGCTATAAATGCAACCAGGGGAACGGATGGATAGATCATCACATGTATAACAAAACATCCTTAGTGAACATCTCCAGATTATGCATAGAATGACTTGTAGAAGCAGGTTTACATAGCATCACGAAATAACAGATTCAGCCTAGCAAAACAGATACAGCAAGCACCCTACTTCACGAGCTCGATTCACTCAGTACAAGCCTCACAAAAATACATGGATTGCACCACTGTAAATATGACATGATGTAGTTCAAAACACATGTAGACATCAAGCTCATAAGATGCACACACAAAATGCAATGAAAAAGACAAAACAGCAAGTTATAACAGTTTCAGCATGTTAACATCATATAGCACCCTTGCAACGATGATTAGGGCATCAAGATGAACTCAAACAAGCATGGCACAATGGAATTAAACGTAGAGCATCTCACAGCGAACATTTTGATATAACATGTGCATGAAACGGAGCTACGGTCATGGAGTTATGATGCAATAACAGAGGCATAAAATGTTACAGTGAAAAGGACTTGGTGATATTTTACCCTCCGGATCTAGGGTTGACTTTGGCACGGAAGTTGAGGCAGGGCCGGATCTCGTGGGAGAGCTCGCCGGAGTAGAGGAAGGAGGCGGCCGGAGGAGCTAGGAGGGCGGGGCCGACGGATCCGGGGCCGGGGAAGGTCGCCGGCGCCGGGGATGGTGGTAGGCGCGGGGCCGGAGGCGGCGCCGGGGCGAGGCAGCGGCCCGGAGCAAGGCGGCGGGGTCGCCGGCGTCGGCGGGCGGCGGAGTGGCGGCGGGTGCGGCGACCTCGGGCGGGGTCGCCCGCGGGCGGGGAACGACACTGGAGGTGCGCTACGGCGCGGCGGAGGAGCCCGACGAGGTCGGCGATGGGACGGCGGCGGCGGGCGGCCAGGCGGCAGAGGCGCGGGGACTCGAGCGGCGGCGGGTGCAGTCGGGCTCGCGCGGGCCCGCGATGGGCTCGGCGGGCCGCGGCCGCGGGGAGGAGAGAGAGGGGCCGGCGGGGTGACGTGGCGAGGCAGGATTGGCCGGGTTGACGGCGCGGACGTGTCCAGCGGCGGGGTGGACACGTCCGGCGACGGGAGGAAGGAGGAGACTAGGGTTAGGGTGGAAATCATCCGCGAATTTCGCGGGAGAATGTGTTTATATAGGCATAGGGAGCTAGGAGACTCGAAATGAGGTGCGGTTTTCAGCCACGTGATCGTGATCGAACGACCGAGAGCATGGAGGGGGTTTGGATGGGTTATTTTGCTGTTTTGAAGGGGTGTTGGGCTGCACACAAAAGAGGGCTTTACGGTTACCCGGTTAACCGTTGGAGCATCAAACGACCTCCAAATGGCACGAAACTTGACAGGCGGTCTACCGGTGGTATACCAAGGCCGCTTGGCAAATCTCGGTCCATTCCGAGAATGTTTAACACCCGCTCACAACAAGAGACAAAAGGGGGAACGCCGAAGGACATAGGAGTGTCGGATTGCAAAACGGACAACGGGGAAAATGCTTGGATGCCTGAGACGAACACGTATGCAAATGCGATGCACATGACGATATGATATGAAATGCATATGATGACATGGAAAAGTGCAACACGCAAGAAAATGACATGGCAACGATGGCGAATAACTGGCAGACACCTGGCGCATCAAATCCAGGGCGTTACAACACTCCTCCACTAACAAGAGATCTCGTCCCGAGATCTTAGGACCGAGACGGACGGGAAAAGGGATGAGGTGAAACAAGAACTCAAGAGAAGAAGCAAAGAATCGAGAGCACTCGAGAAGAAGAGAGGAACAACGAGAATGACGAGAATCGAAAGCTCACGGAATCAGATAGACTATGAAACCACTCCGGTTAGAACGAGATAAGAAACGAATAAGACTGAAAGGATTTAGGCAGCACTGCGGCTGAAACATGGAGGAATAGAACACGAGCTTGAGAGGATGGAATGATACTTGATGAAGACATGACACAAAACCTCCGGAAAGGATTGAAAAAGTTGAATGAAAAGAATGGAGAAGAAAATGACAACTTGTGCCACGAATGAAATTGAAAGCATCTTTAGAAGGAAGGTTTAAACGGAGTTGTTGAGAAAATCAACAATGAAAAGAATAAGCTTGTTGTGGTCTTATAGGTAACATCTCAAGATCAGAAGGTGATAACCGGCCACAAACGGAAATGATTGGATAGCTGAGAAGAACGAAGAAAAGCAAAACTCCACTTCAAAAGAATATGGAGAATTAATTACACTTCGAGACTCGAGAAGAAAAGATACTTGAATTCCTCCAACAAAATCTTGATGAACTCTTGAAGAATGAATTAAATCATGAAGAACCACCATGAAGAACTCCGGTGACAAAAGGATGATGAGATAGAATGAAGAAAGAAAGAATAAGATGAGCCTTGCGATGATTTAGATGGGGGTTTCGACGACATGGTCGAGGAAATTTGAACTCCGGAAAAGAAAAGATGAAAACACTTCGAACCGAGAATTTGAGATGATGAACAAACTCCAAAAGGAAGAGGTTAATCAACTTCTGAAAGAAGAATAAGAATTATGTTATGCTTATCGTCCAACAATTTAATTGATGAGAAGCGATGGATTTGCATACTACTTATTCTTCTTGAAAAGGATTGAGAAGTGACATATCGCAAACTTGAGAATGTCTTCATGAACCACCGGTAGATTGAAAAGAACGAATGAATTAATATGATAATCAAAGAAAAAGAATCTTGAACGAACCACCGTTACAAATGAAAATGAACGAAGAAAAGAGAAAGAATCGCCGGGAAGAATTAGAAGAACAAATATGCTAGAGGGGATTTAGATGGAAAGAACAAAGAGATCATGAGCTGATTAAAGAACATTTGAGCGAAGCGCCAGGATAATTGGATAACGGTAGCTGAAATGTGAGGGCGAAGAATTCTTTTGGAACGATGGCCTCCGGTAAAAAGAAATGGAAAAACAACTCCTGACATACTCCGAATGGGTAAGAAAAGGAATATCTAACAAATGGAATAATTCGCGAGGATAACATGAAGCTAGAACCACGAAACTTCGAGAGAATGGAAAAGATTTAGAGGAAAAACTCTTCTTCGGTCTTCAAATGACGACGGGAAACACCACCAAAATTACTGAGATACTCCGGTAGAATGAAAAACAAAGAGGTTGAGCCAACAATGAAATGATTTGAAAGCGATCTTGGAGAAGGCATGTGACTGATGAAATTCTTTCTTACGTCACACTTGTAAAGAATTTGAGTATAACTCCGGGAGAATTAGAAGAGTCAGGTAAGATCCTGGGAAAAAACCTGTGGGTTAGGGCCCACTAAAGCGATAACACCGTTGAAAAGGATTGTTGAAGAGATAGATGATGCACCGGAACAATTGAAATATTTGAATGAGGTGACAACCTCGAATTAATTGGAACACAGACGAATCTCCTGAGATGTCTTGGACACTCCGGAAGGATAAACTGGCGAGGGCGAACGAGCAGAGAAAAACACTTGGTCCAAGGAAAAGAATATGATCAACCCGAAAACTTGAATTGAGTGCACCGGAAAAAAAGGGATGAAGATGACGAACGAGACGAGAATCCACCAGTTGAAATGATTGAGGGAAGACTGAAGAGACTCCGTATGAATGAAAAATTGATGCTCGAAAAAGACTCCGGTTCCGGGAAGAAGAGGGTGGGAGGGCGGGAAAACAAAGGCAACTTGGAAGGGGAACCGACGAATATCTTGAAGAGAAAACACCGGTTGAAATCATTGAGGAAAGAAAGCAAAGCCTTTGCACGAGTAGGATGGATACTTGATTACGGACTCCGGCTCAGAGAAGAAAAGGGGTGGGCGGGTGGGAAAATAAAGCAACTAAGGGCAGAGAAACAACTTCGTTGAGAGCGAACTGAGGATTGAACTTGCAAAAACGGAGAAGGTCGAATCACCTTGACGAGAAAAGCACCGGATAAAAAGAGCTGAGAACCAACGATCGGAAAATCTAACTGCGTGATCCTAAAGAAAGTTTGAAAGGGAAGAGGAGTAATTCAAAACACCTATGTCAAGATTCCTCACTAGAGCGACGAAGGGGCAGAGGAGTAAAGAGAATTCCTACTCTCTGATATATATAATCCTAAGACTCAAAATAGTTTTCTTCTAGACTCAACAACGGCCAAACTACACGATCAATCAAGGGGGATCCTATGGTCGGTCGAGGCTCTGATACCAACTTGTCACGCCCAATATGCGATACTATCCTAAAGAGACTCGAAGGTCCCACCAAGGATAGAACCGCATATTGATACGCTTTTGCAAGGTGGATATCATTACATCAACATTACATAATAGATGAGGATACATACAAGAGGCATACAATGCCACACGAATACAACATCATCATACATAAGGGAACCATCCGGCTATGGATGAAAAACAAACAGAAACTCAAACTACATCCACCCTGCTAGCCAAGGCTGCCGACCTGGAACCTATCCCCTGATCGAAGAAGAAGCAGAATAAGAACTCAACGCAAGCAAGCATCGCTCTCGTGTCAAGATCATCGTATAACATGTACCTGCAACTGTTGTTTATAGTAATCTGTGAGCCACGAGGACTCAACAATTCCATTACCATGGGTATCAAGACTAGCAAAGCTTAATGGGAAAGGAAGGGGTAAAGTGGTGAGGTTGCAGCAGCGACTAAGCAAGTACGGTGGCTAACATACGCAAATAAGAGCGAGAAGAGAGCAAACGGAACGGTCGTCAAGCTAGCAATGATCAAGAGGTGATCCTGAACTCCTACTTACGTCAAACATAACCCAAAACCGTGTCCACTTCCCGAACTCCGCCGAAAAGAGACCATCATGGCTACATACACGGTTGATGCGTTTTAATTTGTATCTGGTGTCAAGTTATCTACAACCGGATATTAACAAATTTCCATCTGCCACATAACCGCGGGCACGGCTTTCGAAAGTTTATAACCCTGTAGGGGTGTCCCAACTTAGCCCATGATAAGCTCTCGCGATCAACGAAGGATATTCCTTCTCCCAGGAAGACCCGGTCAGTCTCGGAATCCCGGTTTACAAGACATTTCGACAATGGTAAAACAAGACCAGCAAAGCCGCCCGATGCGCCGACAATCCCGATAGGAGCTGCACATATCTCATTCTCAAGACAACACCGGATGAGACATCTACGAGTAAAACCAGACCTTGAGTTTCCCCGAGGGGGACCCGCAGTCTACTCGGTTCGGACCAGCACTTAGAGAAGCACTGGCCCGGGGGGATAAAATAAAGATGACCCTCGAGAGAACGACTCCCAAGGGAAAAGTCGGTGGTGGTGAGTCAAATGGTAAAACCAAGGTTGGGCCTTGCTGGAGGAGTTTTATTCAAAGCGAACTGTCAAGGGGGTCCTATAAATCACCCAACCGCATAAGGAACACAAAATCCAGGAACATAACACCGGTATGACGGAAACTAGGGCGGCACGAGTGGAACAAAACACCAGGCATAAGGCCGAGCCTTCCACCCTTTACGAAGTATATAGATGCATTAATAATATAAGAGATATTGTGATATCCCAACCATAATCATGTCCACCATGGAGAAATCTTCAACTTCACCTGCAACTAACAACGCTATAAGAGGGGCTGAGCGAAGCGGTAACATAGCCAAACAACGGTTTGCTAGGAAGGGTGAAAAGGTTAGAGGCTGACATGGCAAATTGGGAGGCTTGAGGAACAGGTGATAGGTAGCGCAGCATAGCGATAGAACGAAGCAACTAGCATAGCAATGATAGTAGTGAGATCCAAGGTAGCGGTCATCTTGCCTGAAATCCCGCAAGGAAGAAGAACGAGTCCATGAAGAAGATGAAGCCACGAAGACGAACAGCGTAGACGAACGAATCCTCACGATCGCGACGAAACGAGAACTATCGAGAAGAAGCACACAACATGGTAAACACACCACACATGGACATGACATGATGCTCAACCAAGTATGATGCAAGACAAGACTACATGAAGCTACTCATGGCAAGAAATGATGCAAACAAGAACAACATATCAAAGCAAGTTTAAGTGAGGCCGAAAACAACATATAACACTTCCGGTAAGTCCTCATATGCAAATTTAGAAATTAGTTCAGAACTGAATAAACCTTATGTTCAAGTTGTTAAACAGCAAGTTAAGATGCACCAAGATGATCTACACGAGATTCTAATCAAGTTACATATAAAGTTCATTTAGTTCGGAGCTACGGCCTAGAAGATATGAGCAAAACAAGTTAAACATGGCATTGATGCAAAATGCATACAAACATCAAGCAAACACACCAAAACAAGGGTGCAACATGATAATATGAAACTACATGCAAAATCAAGCAAGTTTCATATAGAGCACACTCAAAACAGGGCAACGGTGTAACACATACACTCCAAACATGATATAACAACAATCTGCCCAAAACAGCAAGTAGGCATCTAGCAAGCATCAAACTATATGCTACAACACCTCAACATAAGAACAAAAGGCATGGACATGATGTACAGGTAAATCATGACAAAACATGAACACTGAGCTATCTCCAGAAATCACTAGAACATGCTCCAAAACACATGGCAAGATTGCAAATAATAACAGTTTCAGGCTTAGCAGAAATAACATCAGGTTGCAATGTTTAGAGCTATCAAACAACATGTTACAGGAACTTAACATGGCAAACAAAGGCATGGAATGAGCCTACTAAGTGCATAGAATAAAAGTCCTTTACTGACCGTGAGCCAAAAAGGATCAGAAGATATGATGGCACCCATGTAAACATATCAAGTTTCGTTAACAGATTCAGCAAACAGGGCATGACAGGTACAATGATAAGTAGGCATGTTGGTGAGCTTGTACCACTCACCACAGAGAAATACATGGCATGAAAAGGCAACCAACAGTACGAAGACATGTTTATGAAGCTAAGAAGGGCAACAAGTTCATAGGGTGCATGGGTCACTAGCAAAGCTCATGGCAAAACTGAACTTAATGTTAACAGGCTGACAGCAACATTATTTAGCAACTTGAGAGCAAGATTACAACAAGCTACAACAGGTTGTAAATGCAACCAGGGGCATGGATGGATAGAGCATCACATTTGTAACAAAACATCCTTAGTGAACATCTCCAGATTATGCATAGAATGACTTGTAGAAGCAGGTTTACATAGCATCACGAAATAACAGATTCAGCCTAGCAAAACAGCAACAGCAAGCACCCTACTTCACGAGCTTGATTCACTCAGTACAAGACTCATAAAAATACATGGATTGCACCACTGTAAAGATGACATGATGTAGTTCAAAATACATGTAGACATCAAGCTCATAAGATGCACACACAAAATGCAATGAAAAAGACAAAACAGCAAGTTATAATAGTTTCAGCAGGTTAACATCATATAGCACCCTTGCAACGATTATTAGGGCATCAAGATGAACTCAAACAAGCATGGCACAATGGAATGAAATGTAGAGCATCTCACAACGAACATTTTGATATAACATGCGCATGAAACGGAGCTACAGTCATGGAGTTATGACGCAATGAACAGAGGCATAAAACGTTACAGAGAAAAGGACTTGGTGATATTTTACCCTCCAGATCTAGGGTTGACTTTGGCACGGAAGTCGAGGCAGGGCCGGATCTCGTCGGAGAGCTCGCCGGAGTAGAGGAAGGAGGCGGCCGGAGGAGCTAGGAGGGTGGGGCCGACGGATCCGGGGCCGGGGAAGGTCGCCGGCGCCGGGGACGGTGGTAGGTGCGGGGCCGGAGGCGGCACCAGGGCGAGGCGGCGGGGTCGCCGGCGTCGGAGGGCGGCGGAGTGGCGGCGGGCGGTGCAGGCGGGTGGGGTGACCTCGGGCGGGGTCGCCCGCCGGCGGCGGCGGCGGGGAACGGCGCTGGAGGCGCGCGACGGCGCGGCGGAGGAGCCCGGAGAGGTCGGTGACGGGACGCCGGCGGAGGCGCGGGGACCCGAGCGGTGGCGGCGGGGCGCTCGGCCCCCGGGGCGCGGCGGCGGGTGCGGTCGGGCTCGCGCGGGCCCGCGATCGGCTCGGCGGGCCACGGCCGCGGGGAGGAGAGAGAGGGGGTCGGCGGGGTGACGTGGCGCGGCAGGATTGGCCAGGGCGACGGTGCGGACGTGTCCAGCGGTGGGGTGGATGCGTCCGGCGGAGGGAGGAAGGGGGAGACTAGGGTTAGGGTGGAAATCATCTGCGAATTTCAGGGGAGAATGTGTTTATATAGGCATAGGGAGCTAGGAGACTCCAAATGAGGTGCGGTTTTCGGCCACACAATCGTGATCGAACGACCGAGAGCATGGAGGGGGTTTGGATGGGTTATTGGGCTGTTTTGAAGGGGTCTTGGGCTTCACACAAAAGAGGGCTTTACGGTTACCCAGTTAACCATTGGAGCATCAAACGACCTCCAAATGGCACGAAACTTGACAGGCGGTCTACCGATGGTATACCAAGGCTGCTTGGCAAATCTCGGTCCATTCTGAGAATGTTTAACACCCGCTCACAACAAGAGACAAAAGGGGGAACGCTGGAGGACATAGGAGTGTCGGATTGCAAAACGGACAACGGGGAAAATGCTCAGATGCCTGAGATGAACACGTATGCAAATGCGATGCACATGAAGATATGATATGAAATGCATATGATGACATGGCAAAGTGCAACACACAAGCAAATGACATGGCAACGACGGAGAATAACTGGCAGACACCTGGCGCATCGAATCCGGGGCGTTACAATATTGTTTCTAAATTTATACCACCTAGCTTCACATACCAGCAAAAGAAAAAGTTTTTCTATGACTTGCGACATTACTTTTGGGATGACCCACATCTTTATAAAGAAGGAGTAGATGGTGTTATTAGACATTGTGTACCTGAGCATGAACAGGAACAGATCCTACGCAAGTGTCACTCCGAAGCTTATGGAGGACATCACGTTGGAGATAGAACTGCACATAAGGTATTGCAATCCGGTTTTTATTGGCCTACTCTCTTCAAGGATGCCCGTAAGTTTGTTTTATCTTGCGATGAATGTCAAAGAATTGGTAATATTAGTAGGCGTCAAGAAATGCCTATGAATTATTCACTTGTTATTGAGCCATTTGATGTTTGGGGCTTTGATTATATGGGACGTTTTCCTGCCTCTAATGGTTACACTCATATTCTAGTTGTTGTTGATTATGTTACTAAGTGGGTAGAAGCTATTCCAACTAGTAGTGTTGATCATAACACTTCTATTAAAATGCTTAAGGAAGTTATTTTCCCGAGGTTTGGAGTCCCTAGATACTTAATGACTGATGGTGGTTCACACTTTATTCATGGTGCTTTCCGTAAGATGCTTGCTAAATATGACGTTAATCATAGAATTGCATCTCCATATCACCCGCAGTTTAGTGGTCAGGTAGAATTGAGCAATAGAGAGCTCAAATTAATTTTGCAAAAGACTGTCAATAGGTCCAGAAAGAATTGGTCCAAGAAACTGAATGATGCATTATGGGCCTATAGAACTGCGTACAAGAATCCTATGTGTATGTCTCCGTATAAAATGGTTTATGGAAAAGCATGTCATCTACCTCTCAAACTAGAACATAAGGCATATTGGGCTATTAAGGAGCTCAACTATGATTTCAATCTTGCCGGTGAGAAGAGGTTGTTTGATATTAGCTCACTTGATGAATGGAGAACCCAAGCTTATGAAAATGCCAAGCTGTTTAAAGAAAAACTTAAAGGTGGCATCACAAAAGGATACAAAAGCATGAGTTTAATGTAGGTGATTACGTATTGCTATACAACTCTCGTTTAAGATTTTTTGCAGGAAAACTTCTCTCCAAATGGGAAGGTCCTTACGTTATCGAGGAGGTCTATCATTCCGGTGCCATAAAAATCAACAACTTCGCAGGCACAAATCCGAAGGTGGTGAATGGTCAAAGAATCAAACACTATATTTTAGGTAATCCTATAAATGTTGAAACTAATGTTATTGAAACCGTAACCCCGGAGGAATACATAAGGTACACTTTCCAGAACGTTCCAGACTCCGAAAAGGAATAGGTATGTGATACGGTAAGTAAACCGACTCCAAAACAGTTTTTTTAAGGCAATATTTCTCCGTTTTGGAATATTTAGAAAAATAGAAAAATAAGTAGCAGTCCAGGGAGGACACGAGGCCTCCACGAGGGTGGAGGGCGCGCCCCACCCCCCTGGGTGCGCCCCCTACCTCGTGAGCACCTTGTGTGCCCTCTGGACTTTGTTTCCTTGCACGATACGTGTTTTGGTCGGTAAAAAATCATTATATATACTCCCGAAGGTTTTGACTCCCGTGTCACGCAAATATCCTCTGTTTTTGTTTCGGACTGTTGCTGCTGCAGATAAGAGCAAGATGTCTTCTCAAGAGTCAGTCGGGGAAAGCCGGGTATCTAACCCTGCACCGGAACCAAGGGCAAACAGCGACGCTGACCACTTTGGGCCGGCAACGGAGGAAGAGATGGAGGCTGACCTAATGAGAGTAGATGCCATGGAAGATCAAGAAGTCACCTCTCACTTCCGAGCTGGGTTACGATGGGGGAACTACAGAGCTCAGCTATTCCAAACTCGGTTATCCCTTCCAATGTTAAATTTCTTTCCTATGAAAATATGAGGAGAAGTATCTCTGGTTCTCCCGCAGCTGTGCAACACCCTTGGGTGCAAGGAGCTTTAGCCGTTACAGGAAAGCTTCTCATGGAAATAATGGACCTCAAGCAGTAGGTCAATAAGCTCGAGGCGGAGAACTGTATCCTGAGGGGGATCATCGCTAAGAATATTACGCCAACAACAAAGAAGGAGACATAATCACATGGGTATGGGCACTCCCCTTGGCAACTGCCAAGCTTGGGGGAGGTGCCCTGGTATCGTATCACCATCACAACTCCTATCTTTACCATTTTTCTTAGTTCGATCCTATTAGTAGTATATTGATTTAGTAGAATAAAGTCATGGCATGATCTAGTTTTGAGTTTTGCTTTATGATCCTTCTTTTGTAATCGAGTCCGTGAGCTATATAATAAAGATTAGTGTTGAGTCAAGGGCTTGAGTATTTTGCCATGATCTTGGGTGATTAGAAGAAAAAGAATAAAAAGAATCAAGAGTTCATATTGATCTTATTGAAGGTAATGACTTCACATAGAAAGAGTATGATGATTTAAAGTTGTTGGGAATTGGCAAATATAGCTTTGGTCATCGTTGCAATTAATAGGAAGTAATAAGGAAAGAGAGGTTTCACATATAGATATATTATCATTGACATCTTTTACGATTGGGAGCACTCATTAAAATATGACATGCTAAAGAGTTGAGGTTGGACAAGGAAGACAACATAATGAGTTATGTTTTCCTACATCTGAGATAAAGTATGTTGTCATGGTTCCTCTACCGTGTTGAGTTTGCCTTTCCCCCTCATGCTAGCCAATCTTCAGCACTAAGTAGAAATACTACTTGTGCTTCCAAATACCCTTAAACCAGTTTTGCCATGAGAGTCCACCATATCTACCTATGGATTGAGTAAGATCCTTCAAGTAAGTTGTCATCGGTGCAATCAATAAAAAATTGCTCTCTAAATATGCATGACTTATTAGTGCGGAGAAAATAAACTTTGCACGAACTTGTTGTGGACGCAATAAAAGCGACGGACTGCATAATAAAGGTTCACATGCAAGGGGCAATGTAAAGTGACGTTCTTTTGCATTAAGATTTTGTGCATCAACCCTAAACGCGCATGACAACCTCTGCTTCCCTCTGCGAAGGGCCTATCTTTTATTATTATCCTCTACCCTATGCAAGAGTCACGGTGATCTTCACCCTTCCTTTTTCATTTTATCCTTTGGCAAGCTCAGCATGTTGGAAAGAACGTGATATATATATATCTAATTGGATGTGGGGGAGCGTGAATTATTATTGTTGACATTACCCTTGAGGTAAAAGGTTGTGGGGCAAAAACTATAAGCCCCTATCTTTCTCTGTGTCCGATTAAAACTCCGTAACCACAAGTATCGTGTGAGTGTTAGCAATTATGAAGGACTAAGTGATAGTTGAGTATGTGGACTTGCTTTTAAGCTCTGACGTAGACTCTTTCCGATGTTAAGATAAATTGCAATTGCTTCAATCACTGAGATTATAATTGTTGGTGCCCAATAAAGTTTCTGATTCATATTTTGGCTTTGTGAAAAGATCACTACTAGAACATAAGTAATCATATGAAAAAATTTATATATGTTGCTGTTATGAAGTAATCATGATGCCTTCATGTCCGTATTTTATTTTTATCGACGCCTCTACCTCTAAACATGAGGACATATTTATTGTTATCGGATTTTCGCTTGAGGACAAGCGAGGTCTAAGCTTGGGGGAGTTTACACGTCCATTTTGCATCATGCTTTTATGTCGATATTTATTGCATTATGGGTTGTCATTTCACGTTATGTCACAATACTTATGGCTATTCTCTCTTATTTTACAAGGTTTACATGAAGAGGGAGAATGCCGGCAGCTGGAATTCTAAGCTCGAAAAGGAGCAAATATTGGAGGACTATTTTGCGCAACTCCAAAAGTCCTGAAACTCCACGGAATACCTTATAATAATTAAAGAAAAATCATCGCCAAAGATGAAGGCAAGGGGGCCCACACCCTGCTCACGAGGGTGGGGGCGCCCCCCCCCCCCCCCTGGGCGCGCCCCCCTACCTCGTGGGCCCCCTGGTGGCTCTCCGACGCCCATATTCTCCCATATGGAGTCTTTCGATGAGAAAAAAGACGAGAGAACCTTTCGGGACGAGAATCCGCCGCCACGAGGCGGAACCTTGGCGGAACCAATCTAGGGCTCCGACAGAGCTGTTCTGCCGGGGACACTTCCCTCCGGGAGGGGGAAATCATCACCATCGTCATCACCAACGCTCCTCTCATCGGGAGAGGGCAATCTCCATCAACATCTTCACCAGCACCATCTCATCTCCAAACCCTAGTTCATCTCTTGTATCCAATTCTTGTCTCCAAGTCCGGGATTGGTGCTAGTAGGTTGCTAGTAGTGTTGATTACTCCTTGTAGTTGATGCTAGTTGGTTTATTTGGTGGAAGATCATATGTTCAGATCCTTTATGCACAATATTACCCCTCTGATTATGAACATGAATATGCTTTGTGAGTAGTTACGTTTGTTCCTGAGGACAAGGGAGAAGTCTTGCTATTAGTAGTCATGTGAATTTGGTATTCGTTCGATATTTTAATAACATGTATGTTGTCTAACCTCTAGTGGTGTTATGTGAACGTCGACTACATAACACTTCACCATTCTTTGGGCCGAGAGGAAGGCATTGGGAAGTAATAAGTAGATGATGGGTTGCTAGAGTGACAGAAGCTTAAACCCTAGTTTATGCGTTGCTTCGTAAGGGGCTGATTTGGATCCATATGTTTCATGCTATGGTTAGGTTTACCTTAATACTTTTGTTGTAGTTGCGGATGCTTGCAATAGAGGTTAATCATAAGTGGGATGCTTGTCCAAGTAAGGGCAGTACCCAAGCACTGGTCCACCCACATATCAAATTATCAAAGTACCGAGCGCGAATCATATGAGCGTGATGAAAACTAGCCTGACGATATTCCCATGTGTCCTCGGGAGCGCTTTTCCTATTATAAGAGTTTGTCCAGGCTTGTCCTTTGCTACAAAAAGGATTGGGCCACCTTGCTGCACTTTATTTACTTTTGTTACTTGTTGCTCGTAACCATTTATCTTATCAGAAAACTATCTGTTACCACTTGTTTCAGTACTTGCAGAGAATACCTTGCTGAAAACTGCTTATCATTTCCTTCTGCTCCTCGTTGGGTTCGACACTCTTACTTATTGAAAGGACTACGATAGATCCCCTATACTTGTGGGTCATCAAGACTCTTTTCTGGTGCCGTTGCCGGGGAGTGAAGCGCCTTTGGTAGGTGGAATTTGGTAAGGAAAATTTTATTTAGTGTGTTGAAAATTTCTGTCACTTGTTACCATGGAAAGTAATTGCTTGAGGGGCTTATTTGGGTTATCTTCACCCCGTCCGGTTTACAGAGTCCCGGCCAACTCATACACAACATGTCCGGCTCGGTGACAAAACTAAACTTTCCTTAACATACAAGTTAAACATATGGCGGTTTATGCTCATGGGCCTCAAGTCGCCTCCGGGTCTTGGGCCTTCAATAAGCTTGCTTCATGAACCGCCATCTTCAATGTCTTCTTGGGCCTTCTCATTATGAACCGCCAGTGCTATGACCCGGTCCCTCCTGGGCGGGTTATACCCAATGGTTATATCCCCAATAGTTACCGTTACTTGCTTGTTAAAAATTATCTTTCTACCAAACTATCTGTTACCTACAATTTTAGTGCTTCCAGAAATTACCTTGCTGGAAACCGCTTGTCATTTCCTTCTGCTCCTCGTTGGGTTCGACACTCTTACTTATCGAAAGGACTATGATTGATCCCCTATACTTGTGGGTCATCAACCTGCACCTCACGACATGATGGCTAGAGCCACAAGATTGCCACCTTAATGTAAATATTTTAGAGATAGGTTACAGGTGATGGTGGCAAGATATACACGGAGAACCCCGTCGAAGAGAAGGTGTACCAAGGCGTGGGACGAGGAGCTATAATTCCATGCCACGACAACGTTTTTAAAACTATTGCCATGGCATCGTTTTCTGAGATTGCTACCATGGCAATGTTTTTGAAACAGTTGCCACGGTAATGAAATATTGGCCGTCACATTGTTTCAACTGAAGATTGAAGACAATCATGAAGATCTCCCGGCGCCCAGGGCTATACCATGTCATGCTATTATGAATTGCCTGAGATGTTTATCCCTTTGTTGTTTGCACCCTTTGATTGCGCGGTGGTCAATTGTTAGGGTCATCTCTAACAGTAAATATCAAGTTAAAAGGTACTCTTCCTAGTGTTGCAACCATTTATAACATGTAGCATTCCAGAGTGCGTCATGTCCACATGAGTAAAAACGGGATCTGAGGTGTAGGATGGGGATGGTCAGACCATGCATGCAGATAACACTCGGTTGTCTTGAAGTTCTAGCAGAATATCTCTGAGCTCAGAGCACAAAGCATCGAAATATGAACAAGAGTCATATGGAGATATGATCGGCAAAATTTTGCCCACCAGTCAAAATTCTTGTCATGAGTGATGTCCACATCAATGGCTGAGAACTAGATTTGGGTCTTGAATCACTGACTATTAATTTATGAGAGATATTAATTTGGGTGGGAGTGCACTTTAATATCAAAATTTGTTTTAATAGTGGAAAATTAATTATGAATTTTTTCTAAAATTATTTGTGTTTTTCGTTGTAGAGTAAATTGCTCGCAATATGTTCAACTTAGCCCCTATGCTTGAGAAAGAAAAGTTGGCTGCAAATGGTGGAAACTATGCGGATTGGATCTGCAACCTGAGATTTGTTCTTAGGAGTGCTAAGAAGGAGTATGTGTTGGATCAGCCCCTAGGTGATGCTCCCTCAAAGGACGCACCACGAGAAGAAGTTGCTGCTTATAGTGCTCGTAGTGATGACTATGAAGCAGTCCAATGTATCATGTTAATTTGCATGGATCCTGAACTACACAAGTGTTTTGAATGATCTACCACTCAATATATAATTGGGTCACTAGAAGTTCTGTACAAGAAACAGGCAAGGACTAAACGGTTTGAATTAACCAAGGCCCTGATCGAATGCAAGATGAAACAGGGTTCCTCAATGAGTGAGCATATAGTAAAGCTTGATGGCTATGTTGATAGACTTGCTTCACGGGAATTTGGAATTCCGCCAACACTCGATACAGATATTGTGCTTGCGATGGTTTTATCATGAATTACAACATGAACGGGATGGAGAAAAGTGCAAATGAGTTGTTTGCTATGCTCAAAACTATGGAAGCCAGCATGAAGAAGAACAAATAAGTGTTGATGGTCAACAAAACTACCAGTTTCAAAAAGAAGGGCAAGTCCAAGAAGAAATCTACTAGTGCCGGTAAGACCGTCTCTCAGAAGAAGAACAAGGGTAGAGCCTCTACAGATACTGAATGTTTCTACTGCAAACATAAGGGTCACTGGAAGCGGAACTGCAAGAAATATCTAGCAAACAAGAAGAATGGTTCTTCCGGTAAAGGTATAAAATTTCTACAAAGTTAATGTTATTTATCTTGCTTTTGTAAGTCACAAGTATTTGATACTTATAAATTGCTTTTGTGTGCAATCTAATGCAGGGACTACGGAAATCTCACAAGTTGAGAAGAAATAAAGATGTGATGCTAGTCAAGGACGGTGATGGGATCACTGCTCAGGACCAATAAAATCATGGCTTTAGTTTATCTACAAGATTCATCTTAGGATCGAATAATAGTTATTGTGTTCCGGAGTTGTATAAAACATTATGTTTTGGATTATGTGACAGATGTTCTTATAATATTTTGGACAATGGTTGTTAAAGTGGCTATAAGAATATGCTTGGATTTACCACAATTTTTGATGGTTTATTCAATGAATCTTGATTTGAAACTTTTAACATTAAAGCTAAACATCTTAAGAAGACCGATATATCATTGCTTGGCTTTATCAGGGAAATAGTCTTCATATAGATGAAGCATTGAAATCTCTTAATTGAGAAATCAAATAAAAGAATACATGATGATGTATGAAGTCTGATAAACAAGCCATGGCACAATGGATAATAATACTTCATTAAAAGATTAGGTAAATACGATAAACTTACAAAATATGAAATATTTGGATTTCAGAATGTATTTGAAGAGTTCAAATATCTTATAATGAAGATAAGGATCATTATGACAAAAGATAAAGTAATTCTTCAAGAGTGAAGACAACTATCTAAGTCATAAGTTTAACAAAAACATTCAAATAATTATGGAATTATTTATTACCGATCTGCATTTATACTTTGGGGTATAAATTGAAATGGCGGGATATACACTAAACAGAGCACTACATATTAGTCTGGTTAACAAAACCATAAGAGTTATGAAAATTATAAACCAGATAAAAGTTGTAGGATATCTAAAAGAAATGATTTGGGTTCCTTCCATTGAAATGTTCAAAAGGAAAAATGTTTGACACAGATGAACATTTTTCGAGAAAAGTTTTTCTTGTCAAAGAAATAAGTGTGAGGACATTACAGCTTAGAAAGGATTATTGAATCCCTAACTGTAATAAGCAGAATTAACAAACCAGAAATTGTTTCGATTGATTGTCTGCAAAATAAATCGTAAGTTACTACATTTGATGTAGAAACTTTATAGCTCGTAACTAGTTTATACAAATCAGGAATATTGTTGAATTTTTGAAATTTTACAAATGAGATATTCATCTTTGAAAGAATATGAACTAGCACACTACAAGGAGACAATAGCAGGTGCCCAGCTCAAAGGAATGGTTGATAGCCATGCACACTGGGAGAAATATACAATTAAGTTTAGAACTTTATCATAATCTCCATAAATAAAACAAGTTTGGAACTTGGTTGATACTTGAAAGATTTTTTAAGGAAGTGGATATTAAAACTAAGTTTCCTAAAAGGAAAGGATGTATGAATGATACAACCAAATAGGTTTTAAAATCCTCAAAGACACCGGATAAAAGTGCAAAACTTCAAAAGAGTTTTTGAAGATTATAACAAGTGAGCTGATATTGAGATTTTGATCTTATCAAAGGAACCTTGTGTATATACATAACTCAGTGGGAGCTATATAGTATTTTGATCGCATATTCTATAACGATAATTTATGTTTTTGAAAACACTAGATGTTTCAATATTGTCTGAATCAAGAAGAGTCTTGATATAAGAGGGTAGATCCAATAATCAAGAAATGTCTTGATATAATTGGATATTACAAAAGTTGTAAAGAACCCCATTAACAATGTGTTAAGAATATTACCAATCAAGAAGTGTGTTGATATAAATGGGTAAAATTCAATAATCAAGAAATGTCTTGATATAATTGGATATCACAAAAGTTGTAAGAAGCCCATAAACATTATGAATAATGGACAATCAAGAAGAGTCTTGATATGAAAGGGTAGATCCAATAATCAAGAAATGTCTTGATATAATTGGGCATTATAAAAGTTGTAATAATCCCATAAACATTATATTATCGAATATGGCCGGTCAAGAAGAATCTTGATATAAATGGATGAATCTGAAATATGATTCTAAGTGCAATGAGTCTAAATAATATTTTATTTTGAATAAAATATTATAGATCAAAGCAATGTGAATTGAGATCCTACAAACAGACAAAACTGGCACAAATATTCTGAGTTTTGAATATGTCAAAACAAATGACAAAGCATAAGCAACACCAGAATACCCGTAGGTGTTTATAAAACCATGCAACTAGATTATTGACTCTAGTGCAAGTGGGAGAATGTTTGAAATATGCCCTAGAGGCAATAATATTGTATTATTATAATTCCGTTATTCATAATTAACAGTTTATATTTCATGCTATAATTGCTATGATCCTGGAATATGCGATTTAGTGGAAAACTCATATGCACATGTGAAATGATAAACGGTAAACAAAAGGTTTCTGGTCTCGCCTCTAAGACCGTCTCAAGTGTTGTTGGTGATCACATTTTCCAGTTCTTAGGATAATGTTAAGTTTAACGATAGTCCTAAAACAACATTGAGGGTATGACGTTAGAAGAACAATCATATTGAATCGACCTAATACTTGTCTATTATACTATGTGATCATATCGTCCGAAATCATCTGTTATAACAGGAGTGTTAGCATGTGTTTTAGTTCCTCAGACCATGATAGTGTCTCAGTCACTTCCAACCGGATGGTGAGCTTTGGGATTGCTCAAACGTCATCTGTAACAAGGTGATCATAACAAAAACTTTCAGGCTCACCGGAAAGTTTGACAAGTGACCGGACAGCACAAGAGTGGGATTTGCTCCTCCGACGATGGAGAGATATTCTTAGGGCCCTCTCGATGTGAAGGCATCCATCATCGTCTGGCCAGACACTGGTGACTACGTCACAGGAATTCTGGAACATGTCAACGGGAAAGAAGAACAAAACCGGTAATGGGAGCAACGGTATAGTGAGCATGGTAATGACTCAAGAGGATACCGTCGGCGTTCTGGGAACGGGGGGGTCCCCAGACTTGCCTGCCTGCGGCCTGCAGCGTGGCTCAACCGGTGGCCCAGTACGGCCCGTCTTCATCAACCAATGCTTAAGACCCTCGCGAGAGGCCAAGCCTCGCAGGGCGGACGATGCAAGGCCTCCTCAGGGGCGGCCTCACCAGGCAGGCTCACGAGGAGGCGGAGAGATCAAGGCGAGCGTACCTCGCGAGGTGCCCATGACGCAAGCCATGATGATCAAGACCAAGCGGGCGCCAGCCCGCGCAGTGTCCTCGTTTCCTCTTTGGTGCAAAGGGGGCAAGCGCAGGCGCGGAGTACCAAGGCATGAGGCAAAGGTTTCCATATCGGTGCAACAAGACCAAGACCAGCAGGAGGGCAGGACGGAGGTCACCATGGAGCCCAAGACAGCGTCATCACCAGCACCTTTGGCAGGCGAAGACCACCTTTAGTCAGGATAGCTTGTACTAGTTGTCCCCTTTCAAAATGGCTGTTGTTGGATCCCTTCCCGCTCAACATTTGGGAAGAGGACCAGGGCCTCTATAAATAGGGCTAGCCACCACAGTAGGAGATCATCTGATCTGAACCTAGTTCATCTACACACCACCAAGCACAAGAACACCTCTCCTCACGAGGTTGTTCTTCCCTTGTACTGTTCATCATCAGCCCAAGAGGCAATCCACCACCACACAAAGGAGTAGGGTATTACACCACAACGGTGGACTGAACCTGTATAAATATTGTGTCTCTTGTGTTGATTCATCGTGCTAGCTTAGGGATCGCGACGAGGCTGAGAGCAACATTCGATAGGAGGAAATCTCATGTGCACCCCAGTGTTCAAACATTAAGGGTTTTGCCGGAACCCGATATCTGACATTTGGCGCGCCAGGTAGGGGTGCGCCAGAGCTCTTCATTCCGTCGACCCGCTCTCCACCAACACCGCGCTTCGCCCTCACGGCGGGCATCGTGCCTTCAGCTCCGGTGGCCGGAACCAGCATCGGGGCTAGGGGCTTCGAGCCTTGGCCCCCGCCTTGCGGCAGGTGCAATGGCCTCACAAGTTCAAGCCAGAGATGCCGCCGTGTTACGATGGCGCGGCGGACCCGTTGGTTTTCCTGCTGGCATACGAGGAGGCCGTCCTCAAGGCTGGAGGCGACGACAAGGTCATGGCCAACTGGCTTCCCATGGCCCTCACTGGCGTCCCGCGCGCTTGGCTGCTCAACCTACCGGTATCTTCTGTGGCCTCCTGGGAGGAACTGCGCGACCTCTTCCTTGCCAACTACGCGGTGCCGGCGCCCCCGGTCGTCGCAGCTCTCCTGGTTGGCTGGCAGGCGCCACCCTCAGACCGCCATGCCAAGCCATTCTTTCGCCAGATCAGCGCCGCCCTCGCACGACAGGGAGCTCCCCCGGTTTGGGGGGCACCCAAGGCCGACCTGACCTTCAACTCGGACGATCACCCCGTCAACACCGCCTGCTCGAGCGCGCTTCCGATGCTCTACACGCCCACCATCTGCCAGGTGGCCGTCACCAAACCCTCATCGACGGCGGCGCCGGCCTCAATGTGCTCTCAGTGGAGGCCTTCAGCCTCCTCCATCTACCGCTGGAACGGCTCCGACCCAGCAAGCCCTTCTCGGGCGTCGGAGGCGGTTCCTCCAGCTCCCTGGGGCAGATCCGCATTCCTGTGACCGTCGGCACCCATGGCAACTACCGCACAGAGCTGGTCGACTTTGACATCGCCCGCATCGGCCTCCGTACAATGCCATCCTCGTATACCCTGCCTTTTCTCAGTTCATGGCGGCAACCCATCCGGCTTACAACCTCATGAAGATGCCCGGGAGCAGCGGCGTCCTCACCATAGCTGGAGACACCAAGGAGGCTCTGCTGGCGCTCAAGCTGGCCCTCAAGACTGCCGTGGCAGCACAGCCAGCCGTCGCGGACGCCTCCAAGGCCAAGGAAGCTGCACCGACCAAAAAGAAGTAGTTCTTCACTCAGGACAAGGCGGAGACCAAGCAGGTGCCAGTTGAGGAAGACGGGTCCTCGGGAGCCACCTTCACCATAGGTGCCACCCTCAACCTTGACCAAGAGGAAGCGCTGGTAAAGTTCTTGCGCACGAACAAAGAGGTGTTCGCGTGGGAACCCAAGTAGCTAGTGGGGGTCCCAAGGGAGGTGATTGAACATCACCTGGATGTGTGCCCCAATGTACGCCCCGTGAAGCAGAAAGCGAGGCGGCAGTCCATAGAGAAGCAGGCCTTCATCGTCCAAGAAACCCGCAAGCTAGAGGCAGCAGGTGTTATTCGCGAGGTTCGCTACCCCGAATGGCTGGCAAACCTCGTCGTCGTGCCAAAAAAGGGAGGAAAGGAGCGCATGTGCATCGACTTCACCAACCTCAACAAGGCCTGCCCTCAAGATCCGTTCCCGCTCCCCCGCATCAATCAGATTGTTGACTCCACAGCCGAGTGCGACCTGTTGTGTTTCCTGGATGCATTTTTGCGTTACCACCAAATCAAGATGGCGGTGGAAGACGTGGAGAAGACAGTCTTCCTGACCCCGTGTGGGGTGTACTGCTACACATGCATGCCGTTCGGATTGGGCAACGCGGGCGCGACCTTCCAGCGGCCGATGCACATTGCCTTTGGCCGACAACTCGGGAGGAACGTTGAGGCTTACGTCGACGACATCGTGGTGAAGTCTCGGGAGGCGAGGACCTTGATCTAGGACCTGGAGGAGACCTTCGCGAGCCTCCGCCAGGTGGACCTGCGACTCAACCCAGAGAAGTGCGTATTCGGTGTCCCTTCAAGCAAGTTGTTGGGCTTCCTCGTGTCCCACAGAGGTATCGAGACCAACCCAGAGAAGGTCAAGGCAATCGAAGACATGAGTCCACCGCAAACCCTCAGGGAAATGCAGAAACTCGCCGGTTGATGACCCACAAGTGTAGGGGATCTATCGTAGTCCTTTCGATAAGTAAGAGTGTCGAACCCAACGAGGAGCAGAAGGAAATGATAAGCACTTTTCAGTAAGGTTTTCTCTGCAAGCACTAAAATTGTAGGTAATAGGTAGTTTTGTGATAAGATAAATTGTAACGAGCAACGAGTAAATAAAGTGCAGCAAGGTGGCCCAATCCTTTATGTAGCAAAGGATAAGCCTGGACAATTTCTAATAATGAGAAAGGATCTCCCGAGGACACATGGGAATTATCGTCAAGCTAGTTTTCATCACGCTCATATGATTCGCGTTCGGTACTTTGATAATTTGATATGTGGGTGGACCGGTGCTTGGGTACTACCCTTACTTGGACAAGCATCCCACTTATGATTAACCCCTATTGCAAGCATCCGCAACTACAAAAGAAGTATTAAGATAAACCTAACCACAGCATTAAACATATGGATCCAAAACAGCCCCTAACAAAGCAACGCATAAACTAGGGTTTAAGCTTCTGTCACTCTAGCAACCCATCATCTACTTATTACTTCCCAATGCCTTCCTCTAGGCCCAAACAATGGTGAAGTGTCATGTAGTCGACATTCACATAACACCACTAGAGGAAAAGATAACATACATCTCATCAAAATATCGAACGAATACCAAATTCACATGACTACTAATAGCAAGACTTCAACCATGTCCTCAGGAACAAACGTAACTACTCACAAAGCATATTCATGTTCATAACCAGAGGAGTAATAATATGCATTAAGGATCTGAACATATGATCTTCCACCAAGTAAACCAATTAGCATCAACTACAAGGAGTAATCAACACTACTAGCAACCCAGAGGTACCAATTTGTGGTTTGGATACAAGAGATGAACTAGGGTTTTGAGAGGAGATGGTGCTGGTGAAGATCTTGATGGAGATTGACCCCCTCCCGATGAGAGGATCGTTGGTGATGACGTTGGTGATGATCTCCCCCTCTCAGAGGGAAGTGTCCCCGACAGAACAGCTCCGCCGGAGCCCTAGATTGATTCCGCCAAGGTTCCGCCTCGTGGCAGCGGAGTTTCGTCTCGTAAGCTTGCCCATGATTTTTTTCAGGGTAAAAGCCCTCATATAGCAGAAGATGGACACAGGGGAGCCACTAGGGGGCCCAGGAGACAGGGGCGCGCCCCCCACCCTCCTGGCCAGGGGGTGGGCCCCCTAATGTATTTCTTTCGCTCAATAATTCTTATTAATTCCAAACGGTTGTGCAGAATAGTCCTCCAATATTTGCTCCTTTTCCAGCCAGAATTCCAGCTGCCGGCATTCCCCCTCTTCATGGTAAACCTTGTAAAATAATAGAGAATAGCCATGAGTATTGAGATATAATGTGTAATAACAGCCCATAAATATCGAGCTGCAGGCGTTTCAGTAGGAGTTCAGCACAACCAGGGTTGTCAAGGAGCCACACTTGCTAATTTCGTGGCGGAATGGACAGAGGTACCAGGGCTCAAGGCGGGTGAGGATCGGTCTCTCTCCCTAGGAAGTGAGGCACCAGATGGCTGGGTCATGTACTTCGATGGAGCATTCTCGGGCAGGGCGCGGGGGCTAGTGCAGTGCTTATATCCCCCACTCAGGACAAGCTCTACTATGCCGTACAGCTCTGTTTCCAGCAGGGCGAGAAGGTCTCCAACAACATAGCAGAATATGAGGGCCTCATAGCAGGCCTAAAAGTTACAACTGCACTGGGGGTGAAGCGCCTTGTTATCAAGGGCGATTCACAACTCCTCGTCAACTTCTCCAACAAGGAGTATGAGCCGAGGGACGAGCATATGGAAATGTATCTTGCGGAAGTGCGCAAGATGGAAAAGCAGTTTTGGGGGCTGGAGTTGCAGCATGTGCCCCGCAGCACCAACCAAGAGGATGATGACATCGCCAAAAGGGCGTCCAGGCGGCTACCTCAGGAGCCTGGCATTTTCGAGGAACGGCACTTCAAGCCATCGGTGGCACCGTCACTTTCAAGCATAGCGCAACCTCGGGAAGAACTCCCTCAGCCACCTGCCACAGGAGCCCCAGCCTGTGGCCCGACTTCAGGAGCACGGCTACTCTTGGCGCTGGAGCCTCAGGAGGCATGCTGGACCACGGAATTCAAGGACTACCTAATGCAAGGGACGCTGCCAGAGAAAGAGGAGGATGCGGAACGCGTGTCCCGGCAGGCCACGGCCTACTGCATCCAAGACGGTGAGTTATACCGGAAGCGGCCAAATGACGTTTCCCTACGTTGCATCTCTAGGGAACAGGGGAAGGAGCTGCTAGCCGACATACACGGTGGAGATTGCGGACACCACTCATCATCACGAACCCTCATCGGCAAGGCGTTTCGCAGTGGGTTCTACTGGCCTACGACACTCAACGACGCGACTGAGCTGGTGAAGTCCTGGGAGGCCTGCCAGTTCCATGCCAAGCAGATTCATCAGCCAGCTCAGGGCCTGCAGACCATCCCGCCCTCATGGCCGTTCGCAGTCTAGGGGCTGGATATCTTGGGCCCGTTCCCTCGAGCTCCTGGGGGCTACCGCTATCTCTACGTCGCCATCGACAAGTTCACCAAGTGGGCAGAGGTGGAAGCCGTCCGCACCATCCCAGCCGGTTCTGCAGTCAAGTTCATCAAGGGCCTCATGAGCTGGTTTGGGGTCCCTAACCGCATCATCACCGACAATGGTTCACAGTTCACCAGCAATCTCTTCAAAACGTATTGTGCTAACCTTGGAACGCAGATATTCTACGCTTCGGTGGCGCACCCCCGGAGTAATGGCCAGGCCGAATGCGCCAACGCGAGGTCCTGAGGGGCCTCAAGACCAGGACCTTCAAGAAGAGCTGGAGGCCTGCGGTAGGGGCTGGTATGACGAGCTCCAGTACGTGTTGTGGTCCATCCGCACTACCTCCACCAAGCCAACTGGCGAGACCCCGTTCTTCCTCGTCTATGGAGCAGAAGTGGTTCTCCCTCACGAGGTTAGGTGTCGCTCCGTGCGGGTCCTAGCCTTTGACGAGGCGCAGAGGGACGCCATGTGGGGGATGGACCTCGTGCTGGGGGGAGGAACGCCACCGTGAAGCTATGCTATGGGCGGCCAGATACCAGCAGGCGATGCGGTGGTATCAATGTCGCAACATCGGCCCCAGGACTCTCGAGGTAGGTGACCTCGTACTCAGGCGGGTGCTCTCCAGGGAAGGGCTGCATAAGCTTTCACCCATGTGGGAGGGCCCGTTCAAGGTCGTCCACGTCTCCAGGCCGGGCGCCGCGCGCTTGGAGACTCAAGAGGGGGTACCCATCTCGAACGCCTGGAACATTCAGCACCTCCGGAAGTTCTACCCTTGAATAAAGGCCCGGTGCCTGTGAAGAAGGCCCGGTACCTGTGAAGCTCGCCGCCCGAAGAAAGGCCCGGTGCCTGTGAAGAAGGCCCGGTGCCTGTGAAGCTCGACGCCCGAAGAAAGGCCCCGTGCCTGTGAAGAAGGCTCGGTGCCTGTGAAGCTCGCCGCTCGAAGAAAGGCCCGGTGCCCATGAAGAAGGCTGGGTGCGTGTGAAGCTCGCCGCTCGAAGAAAGGCCTGGTGCCCGTGAAGAAGGCCCAGTGCCTGTGAAGCTTGCCGCCCGTGACACTCTCACGTAATAATGAGTTCGGGTTGTACACGCCCCGGAGTCTCCGGAGTGCCGCCCTTGGGCCTCGGGGGCTCCCGCCCATGCCCAGTGGCAGCACTTAGCTCCGCACTGGTGAGAAGACGTCGAAGACTAGACTAGGTGTCGGATGCGGTTTTTCATTTGCTTTCTGCAGTTGGCTCACTTTTCCTTGTTGAACCTTGATTGAAGTTGCTTTCTAGTGTTGTTTGCCAGTTCTGCCCATCGTCTTCTTCCCTCGTTCTCTGTTTTCAGCTTTTTGTCTGACTCGTTCTCTCTCTCGCAAACCTCATGAGGGGGTTGCGCGGGTGCCCTCGTGAGCCCTTCCTCTCCCGATTTTCGCGAGGCTCTCTTGTTCGAGTTCGCAGCAGGAGCACCCCTCCTAGTCCGTGCCCCTCGGGCATCGCGACGCGAAGGTCCGGGCCATGGCTAGCAACCCTCGCGATCAAGGTTCGGAAATGATCCTCCCAACAAATTTTTTGCAGCTCTTAAGGCGCCCGGCAAGGCCTGAAGCAGGCACCTCGCGAGGCGGAAACTACTTCAAATGTCCCAAGCTAAGTTGTTCGTACACGCGGACGCATAACAACAACACCATAACACAGCACAGGAACAATAAATGCAGTGCAATAACTAGGGAATCATAGTCTGTTGCATGCCCCCATGGGGCCCCATGCTTCTCTCTCTCGATGCAGGAAAAGAAGGAAAACAAAACAAAAGCGGCACACGCCTTGCAACAGCTCGCGAGGAGGGATCTGTGGCGTCCTCCTGAGCTCAGTCAGACCCCGCCTCGTGCTTCACAGGTGGCATGGTGGTTGATCGTACCCACCGCTGGAGGAGCTGTTGCCACAGGAGGAGCCGCTGAAGCTCGGTGAGCTGCGGTCGCCACCAGGAGCAGGTTCGCCTTTGCCCTCGTCGCGGCCGTCGCCAAGGCCGAGCACCTCATCGCCATCGTCGTCTTCAAGGCAGCACCCAATACGGCGGCCATCTTCTCCAAACACCCTCACGTAGAGGGTCGTGTCGTCGTAAAACTTTAAGTGGAGGGTGCACCGCTTTCGGATTTCGGGTTCCGGCAGACCCTTGAGGTTCGAACACTGGGGTGCGCACGGAGATTTCACCCTCTGCCTACTTGCTCCTCGCTGAATCGCTAGGATCTAAACTACGGAAGAAACAACACAAGAGACACAGAGTTTATACTGGTTCAGGCCACCATTGTGGTGTAATACCCTACTCCAGTGTGTGGTGTGGTGGATTGCCTCTTGGGCTGATGATGAACAATACAAGGAAGAACAGCCTCACGAGGGTCTGTTCTTGGTTGGTGCTACTTGGTTCTAGATCTTGGGTTCTCGATCAGGTCTATCTGCCTCTACCCTGGGGGTGGCTAGTCCTATTTATAGGCAAAGGCCCTGGGCCTCTTCCCAAATATTGAGCGGGAAGGGCGCCAACAATTGGCCATTTTGAAGGAGAACAGTGGGTACACTTATCCTGACTAAAGTTGGTCCTCGCCTATCAAAGGCTCTGGTGGTGACGCCTGCTTGGGCTCCACAATGACTTGTTCCCTGCCGTTGGGCTGGTCTTGGTCTTGTTGCACCGAAATGGATGCCTTTGCTTGATGCTCTCGCCTGCGCTTGCTCCCTTTGCACCAAAGAGGAAAGGAGGACACTGCGCGGGCTGGCACCCGACTGGCGCCCCTGGTCGTCATGGCTTGTGTCATGGGCACCTCGCGAGGTACCCCGCCTTGAACTCTCCGCCTCCTCGCGAGCCCGCCTGACGAGGCCGTGCCTGAGGAAGCTCCTTGTCATCCGCCCCGCGAGGCTTGGCCCTCGCGAGGGTCTTGAGTTTGTGTTGATGAAGATGGGTTGTGCTGGGCCTCCATTGAGCCACGCCGTAGGCCGCAGGCAGGCAAGTCTGGGGACCCCCGTTCCCAGAACGCCGACAGTAGCCCCCGGGCCCACGGCGCGCTCGAACTTGGCCGAGCAGAGGGGCGAAAGGGCAAGTGCGAAGCGTCGCGGGCCCTAACAGCATGCGGCCTTGGGCGCCGCGTGGCGGTTGATTGGACGTGGGCGCCTCCGCTTCCCCACGACTCCTCGGTAACCGCACGGATCCGACAAGTCCCTGCATGCAAAGTGGGTCATGATTACCTGCGATCGTGGAGGTCAATGGTTGGCCTTCGCCGGCTATAAGTACGGGGCGGTGCGCGTCCTGCCAGTCTATCCCCTCTTGCTTCTCCATCCTCTCCATGGCTCCACCAAGGAAGTTCTCGGCCGCAGAGAAAGGAAAGGCTCGCCAGGTCGAGTCCACCTCTCCCCTGCCCAAGCACAGTCGAGGTCGCCCTCGCAAACATCCTGTGGCCCCCTCGGCGGCCCCCTGTGGTCGTGGAGGTGGCTCCCTGCGCAGCGATGAGCGGATGGCCATGGTCGGCCGGCGTGTTCCGGCCGTGCGACCCCCGAGGTCGTGCCTCCATACATTGGAGGTGCTGCCGGAGTTCATTGTGTGGGCGGTGAAGCCAACTGGCACCCGGCTTCAGCTCCCTCGCTTCCTCCTAGGTGAGCTCCCAGCTGGCGCCTTGGGTGGCCTCTGGCTTCAGGCAGATGGCTGCTGCAGCCGGGCCTCGCGGGCTTCGCTGGAGGTCTCCGCAGCCGGGAGCCTGGCCCTGACCCGCGGCTGGCAGACGTTTGCTCGCGCGCGTGGCCTGCGCCGCCGGTGCTCTCTACACTTCAAGTTCGACGGCGACGCCACCCTCTATGTGAGGGTGTTTGGGGAAGATAGTCGCCGTGCAGGGTGCTGCCCTGAAGATGACGACCGCGGCCGGGGACTCAGCCCCGGCGAGGACGGAGTGGACAGCGCGTGCGTGGTTGGCGGCGCCCGTGACTCCTCGAGTTTCACCAGCTCTTCTTCGGGTAGCGACTCTTCCAGCAGCGGCCGTGGTCAGCCTCCACGCCATCGCACCTGCTTGGAGGGCGGCAGCGGATCTGCCTGCCGCCGCGCCCCGGTGAAGCGCGAGAGGGAGTCCGCCTGAGCTCCGGAGGCGGTCCGAGTCTTCTATGAGGGCCGGCGCAGGACGAGCTTCGCCTACTTTTGTTCTTTCCTTTCTTTTTTCCTGCGCAAAAACACAGCAATGTGTGGCCCCGTGGGGGCATGTTTGGGTTAACATCGTCAATCATCATATTGTTTCTGTTATTTCGGTATTGTTCCTTTCTGCTGTATGCCCATTCGTAAGTAATCTCCAGTCTTAGCCGCGGGGGCGACCGACCCAGGCCCTGTATTCGTGTCGTGGTGCCTGTGAGGCATGGTCTGGAGGGGCACTTCTGTAGTGGACCTGGGCCATGAAAACTTGAGCGATAGGGGTAGGAACACTCGCGAGGGCTCCCGGGGTTTTCACCTCGCGAGCCCCCGCGCGAGAGAAATCGAGGCAGGAGAGCGAAAAAGTCGATGGACCACAGGTCAAAAGGCGGCGATAGTTTCAAATAAACTCCAAATGAGAATGAACTAGTCAACTACAGAAAGCAAATGAAAAAGCCGCGTCCGGTACCTAGTATAGTCTTCGACGTCTTCTCACCAGCGCGGAGCTAAGTGCTGCCACTGGGCGTGGGAGGGAGCCCCAGAGCCTGAGGCCGGCACCCCTGAGACTCCGGGGCGTGTACAGCCCCAACTCATTATTACATGAGAGTGTCACGGGCGGCGAGCTTCACAGGCGTTGGCCTTCTTCATAGGCTCCGGGCCTTTCTTCAGGGAGGCAAGCTTCACGGGCATTGGCCCTCTTCATAGGCTCTGGGCCTTTTCCAAAAAGATGAGCTTCACAGGCATTCGCCTTCTTCACAGGCTCTGGGCCTTTTCCAAAAAGATGAGCTTCACAGGCATTCGCCTTCTTCACAGGCTCTGGGCCTTGTCGAGAAAGATGAGCTTCACAGGCATTCACCTTCTTCACAGGCTCTGGGCCTTTTCCAAAAAGATGAGCTTCACAGGCATTCGCCTTCTTCACAGGCTCTGGGCCTTTTCCAAAAAGATGAGCTTCACAGGCATTCGCCTTCTTCACAGGCTCTGGGCCTTTCTAGGGGTAAAACCTTCGGAGGTGCTGGATGTTCCATGCGTTCTGTATAGGTACTCCCTCCTAAGTCTCCAAGTGCACGGAGCCGGGCCTGGAAACATGAACAACCTTGAACGGGCCCTCCCACATAGGAGAGAGCTTATGCAGTCCCTCCCTGGAGAGGACCCGTCGGAGCATGAGGTCCCCTACCTCGAGAGTTCTGGGGCGGATGTTGTGGCAGTGGTATCGCCGGAGTGCCTGCTGGTATCTCGCTGCTCGCAGCACGGCTTCTCGACGACGCTCCTCCCCCAGCACGAGGTCCGTCCCCCGCATGGCGTCCTGCAGCGTCTCATCGAATGCCAGGACCCGCGTGGAACGACGTCTGACCTCGTGAGGGAGGACCGCTTCGGCTTTGTAGACCAAGAAGAAGGGGGTCTCCCCAGTCGGCTTGGTCGTGGTTGTGCGAATGGACCACAACACGGACTGAAGCTCGTCATGCCAACCTCTGCCGCAGGCCTCCAGTTTCTTCTTGAACGTCCTAGTCTTGAGGCCCCTCAGGACTTCTGCGTTGGCCCGCTTGGCCTGGCCGTTGCTTCGGGGGTGCGCCACCGAAGCATAGCATATCTGTGTTCCAAGGTTAGCACAGTACATTTTGAAAAGGTTACTGGTGAACTGCGAACCGTTGTCAGTGATGATGTGGTTCGGCACCCCGAACCGGCTCACGATGCCCTTGATGAACTTGACTACAGAACCAGCAGGGATGGTGCGGATGGCCTCGACTTCGGCCCACTTGGTGAACTTGTCCACAGCGACGTAGAGGTAGCGATAGCCCCCTGGCGCCCGAGGAAACGGGCCCAGGATATCCAGCCCCCAGACTGCGAAGGGCCATGTGAGGGGTATGGTTTGCAGACCTCCTGCCGGCTGATGGATCTGCTTGGCGTGGAATTGGCAAGCCCCACAAGCTTTCACTAGTTTGACAGCGTCATTGAGCGCAGTAGGCCAATAGAAACCGCCGCAGAACGCCTTGCCGACGAGGGTCCGTGACGACGAATGATGCCCATAGTCTCCACCGTGTATATCTTCCAGCAGTTCCTTCCCTTGCTCCCTGGTGATGCAACGCAGGGACACATCATTCGGTCGTTTCCGGTAGAGCTCTCCATCCATGATGCAATACGTTGTGGCTTGCCGCGCCACACACTCTGCCTCCTCCTCCTTCTCCAGTAGGGTCCCTTGCGTTAAGTAGCTCCGGAGCTCTGTGATCCAGCACCCCTCCTGAGGCTCCATCGTCAGGAGTAGGCGTGCTCCTGAGGCCGGGCCACAGGCTGGGGCCCCCGAGGCAGGTGGCTGAGGAAGCTCCTCCCGAGGTTGCGCCGTGCTTGATAGTGATGGCATGGCCGAGGGCTTGAAGAGCCGCTCTTCGAAGATGCCAGGCTCCTGAGGTAAACGCCTGGATGCTCGTTTAGCAATGTCATCGGCCTCCTGGTTGGTGCCACGGGGCACATGCTATAACTCCAACCCCGAGAACTGTCTTTCCATCCTGCGGACCTCCGCAAGGTAGGCCTCCATGTGCTCATCTCTTGGCTCGTATACCTTGTTGGAGAAATTGACGAGGAGCTGCGAGTCGCCCTGGATGTAAGGCGCTTTACCCCTAGGGTAGACGCGGCCTTCAAGCCTGCTATCAGGCCTTCATACTCCGCTATGTTGTTGGAGACCTTCTCGCCTTGCTGGAGACAGAGCTGCACGGCGTAATAGAGCTTGTCCTGAGTGGGAGATATGAGCACCGCCCCAGCCCCAGCGCCCTGCCTGGAGAACGCTCCGTCGAAGTACATGACCCAGCCTTCCGGCGCCTCGCTTCCTGGGGAAAGGGATTGATCCTCGCCGGCCTTGAGGCCCGGTGCCTCCATCCATTCGGCCACGAAATCTGCTAGCGCGGCCCCCTTTATGACTCTGGTCGTGCTGAATTCAAGCTGAAATGCTTGCAGTTCAATGTTCCACTCGGCGACCCTTCCGGCTGAGTTAGGGCTCTTGAGCACTCTTTCCAAGGGGTATGCTGAGACAACCTTGATAGGGTGACCCTGAAAGTAGTGTCGCAGCTTGCGCGAGGCCACCAGTAGCGCGAGGAGGAGTTTCTGAGGCATGGGGTAGCGTGCCCTCGCATCCCGCAACACCGTGCTGACGAAGTACACTGGGTGCTCGACGAGGCTTGGGGCGTCGGTGCTGGTGGCATCCTCCGAAAGCCGTGGTGCCTCCTGAGGTGGTGGAGCCTCGAGAAGCTGGTTGCCTGGAAGAAGGGCCTCTCCCGCCCCCGGTGCGATCCGCTGCGGCGGCTGATCTTCCTCAGTCATGGTAGTGACCTCTGCGAGTCCCTTTTGATCCAGCTTTGCCTTGGCACGAGTAGCTGTCGTGGTCTTGGTCCGACGCTCCTCCCTAACTGCCACCAGGGCTGCGCTAGCGGAGTAGGGAGTGGCGGCAAGGTAGAGTACCAAGGGCTCTTGAGGGCGTGGGGCCACCATCACTGGAGGGCTGGTTAGGTATCTCTTGAGATCTTGGAACGCCTTGTCGGCCTCTTCAGTCCATTCAAAGGGCCCCTTTTTCTTCATCAGCTGGAAGAAAGGCAACGCTCGCTCCCCTAACCTGGAGATGAAGCGCCCCAGCGCCGACACACGCCCCATGAGCTTCTGCATTTCTCTGAGGTTCTTTGGTGGGCTCATGTCCTCGACTGCCTTGACCTTTTTTGGGTTGGCCTCGATGCCTCGGTGGGACACGAGGAAGCCCAAAAGCTTGCCCGAGGGGACTCCAAACACACACTTCTCCGGGTTGAGCCGCAGGCTCACTGCATTGAGGCTCGCGAAGGTTTCCTCCAGGTCTTGTATTAGGGTCTTGGCCTCGCGAGACTTCACTATGATGTCGTCAACGTAAGCCTCTACATTCTTCCCGAGCTATGGGCCCAAGGTGATGTGCATGAGCCGCTGAAAGGTTGCCCCCGCATTGCGTAGTCTGAACGGCATGCACGTATAGCAGTATACCCCACACGGGGTCAGGAAGGCCGTCTTCTCCACGTCTTCCACAGCCATCTTGATCTGGTGATACCCGGAGAAGGCATCAAAGAAGCATAACAGGTCACATTCAGCGGTGGAATCGACGATCTGATCGATGCGAGTGAGCGGGAACGGATCTTGCGGGCATGCTTTGTTGAGGTTGGTGAAGTCGACACACATGCGCTCCTTCCCTCCCTTCTTTGGCACAACTACGGGGTTGGACAAACAATCTAGATATCGGACCTCGCGGATAACCCCCGCGGCTTCTAGCTTGCGGGTCTCCTGGACGATGAAGGCCTGCTTTTCCGTGGACTGCCTCCTCGCCTTCTGCTTCACGGGGCACACGTTGAGGTGGTGCTCGATCACCCCTCGTGGGATCCCTGCCAACTGATCAGGCTCCCAGGCGAACACTTTCTTGTTTGCACGCAGGAACTTGACCAGGGCTTCCTCCTGCTCGGGCCCGAGGTTGGCGCCTATGGTGAAAGTGGCGTTAGTGGACCCATCCTCGTCGACAGGTACCTGCTTGGTCTCTGCCTTGTCTTGGGTGAACAACTACTTCTTCTTGGTCAGCGCAGCCCACTTGGGCTTGGGGGTTTCTGCGTCGGCGGGCTGTGCTGCCGCCGCCGTCTTGAGGGCGAGCTTGAGTACTCGCAGCGCACCTTCGGTGTCCCCGGGCACGGTGAGGACGCCGTTTCTCCCGGGCATCTTAATGAGGTTGTACGCCGGGTGAGTTGCGGCCATGAATTTGGCCAATGCTGGATAGCCGAGGATGGCGTTGTAGGGGAGACCGATGGGGGTGATGTCGAAATCGACCAGAGCTGTGCGGAAATTGTCATAGGTGCCGAAAGTTACCGGGAGCCGGATCTGCCCCAAGGAGCTAGACGACCCGCCTCCGACGCCCGAGAAAGGCCGGCTGGGCTGCAGCCGCTCCCGGGGTATACAGAGGAGGTTGAAGGCCTCAACTGAGAGCATGCTGAGGCCCGCACCACCGTCTACAAGGGTCCTGGTGACAGCCACCTGGCAGATGGTGGGCGTGCAGAGCATGGGGAGCGCGCCCGAGCAGGCTGAGTTGGAGGGGTGGTCCTCAGAGTCGAAGGTCAGCCTGGCCGAAGGCTCCGCCCGGCCCGGGGGAGCCCCCTGCCGCGTGGAGGCAGCGCCGACCCGATGGACAAATGGCTTGACGTGGTGGCTGGAGGGCGGCACCTGCGAGCCGCCCAGGAGGGCCGCGACGACCGAGGGAGCTGGCGCGATGGGGTGGGTGAGGAAGAGGCTGCATGGCTCCTCGCGAGAGGCCATGGGGGAATGCTGGGACGATGCTTGCTGCCCGTTCCCCGCCGGGCCGGTGGCGGTGTTGACGGCAGGTGACGCGGAACGACGAGGGCACCCGCCGACGGGAGCCGTCTGCGCAACGTGGGAAGCGAGGGCGTCTCGGCGCGAGCCCGACGAGCGTCAGACATGGATGCAGTGGTCGGAGAAGAACAAGACGACGGAAGGCAAATTCTGGCGCACCCCTACCTGGCGCGCCAAATGTCGGATTTCGGGTTCTGGCAGACCCTTGAGGTTTGAACATTGGGGTGCGCGCAGAGATTTCACCCTCTGCCTACTTGCTCCTCGCCGAATCGCTAGGATCTAAACTACGGAAGAAACAACACAAGAGACACAGAGTTTATACTGGTTCAGGCCACCATTGTGGTGTAATACCCTACTCCAGTGTGTGGTGTGGTGGATTGCCTCTTGGGCTGATGATGAACAATACAAGGAAGAACAGCCTCGCGAGGGTCTGTTCTTGGTTAGTGCTACTTGGTTCTAGCTCTTGGGTTCTCGATCAGGTCCAGCTGCCTCTACCCCGGGGGTGGCTAGTCCTATTTATAGGCAAAGGCCCTGGGCCTCTTCCCAAATATTGAGCGGGAAGGGCGCCAACAATTGGCCATTTTGAAGGGGAACAATGGGTACACTTATCCTGACTAAAGTTGGTCCTCGCTTGTCAAAGGCTCTGGTGGTGACGCCTGCTGGGGCTCCACAATGACTTCTTCCCTGCCGTTGGGCTGGTCTTGGTCTTGTTGCACCGAAATGGATGCCTTTGCTTGATGCTCTCGCCTGGGCTTGCTCCCTTTGCACCAAAGAGGAAAGGAGGACACTGCGCGGGCTGGCGCCCGACTGGCGCCCCTGGTCGTCATGGCTTGCGTCATGGGCACCTCACGAGGTACCCCGCCTTGAACTCTCCGCCTCCTCGCGAGCCCGCCTGACGAGGCCGTGCCTGAGGAAGCTCCTTGTCGTCTGCCCCGCGAGGCTTGGCCCCTCGCGAGGGTCTTGAGTTTTGTGTTGATGAAAATGGGCTGTGCTGGGCCTCCTTTGAGCCACGCCGCAGGCCGCAGGCAGGCAAGTCTCGGGACCCCTGTTCCCAGAACACCGACAACCGCCTGCCTAGGCCACGTGCACGAGCAAACGTCTGCCAGCCCCGGGCCAGGGTGACGTTGCCGGCGATGGAGATCTCTACCGCAACCCAGGAAGCCTTGCTGCAGCAGCCATCCGCTTGCAACCAGAGCCAACCGGGGGCAGTGGCCGGCAGTTCGCCAGCAAAGGAGCGAGGGAGCTGAAGCCAGTTGTCGGCCGGATTATCCGACCACACAACAAACCCCGGCAGCACCTCCGCCAAATGGAAGCACAGCCGGGGAGGCCGCGCAGCCACGCAATGCCTTCCCCCACCAGCCAGGCTGCCTCGACATGGGCGGCCACCTTCGCGTGTTGGGGATCGTTGCAGAAAATAAAAAAAATTCTACGCATCACCAAGATCAATCTATGGAGTCATCTAGCAAGCAGAGAGAGGAGTGCATCTATATACCCTTGTAGATCGCGAGCGGAAGCGTTCAAGAGAACGGGGTTGATGGAGTCGTACTCGTCGTGATCCAAATCACCGATGATCCTAGCGCCGAACGGACGACACCTCCGCGTTCAACACATGTATGGAGCGGTGACGTCTCCTCCTTCTTGATCCAGCAAGGGGGAAGGAAAGGTTTAGGAAGAGAGCTCCAACAGCAGCACGACAGCGTGGTGGTGATGGAGTGGCAGTACTCCGACAGGGCTTCGCCAAGCTCTTAATCGGAGGAGGAGAGGTGTTGGGGAGGGGAGGGGCTGCGCCTTGGATGTGGTGTGCAACCCTCCCCTTGCCCCTCTTTATAGGGGAAGGGGGAAGGGGGGCGGCCCCCTCTATATGAGATCTAGAGGGGGGGCGGTGGCCAAGGGGAGGGGGCTTGCCCCCCAAGCAAGGGGGGCGCCCCCTCTAGGGTTCCCCCTTCAACCCTAGGTGCATGGGCCCAAGGGGGGATGTGCCCAGCCCTCCAAGGGCTGGTTCCCTTTCCCCCACGGCCCATGAGGCCCTCCGAGAGAGGTGGCCCCTCCCGGTGGACCCCGAGAACCCCTCCGATGGCCCCGGTACAATACCGATATGCTCCCGAACTTTTCCGGTGACCGTATGACAACTTCCCATATATAAATCTTCACCTTCGGACTATTCCGGAACTCCTCATGACGTCCGGGATCTCATCCGGGACTTCGAACAACATTCGGTAATCACATACAAGTCTTCCTAATAACCCTAGCGTCATCGAACCTTAAGTGTGTAGACCCTACGGGTTCGGGAATCACGCTGACATGACCGAGACCACTCTCCGGCCAATAACCAACAGCGGGATCTGGATACCCATGTTGGCTCCCACATGTTCCACGATGATCTCATCGGATGAACCACAATGTCGAGGATTCAAGTAATCACGTATGCAATTCCCTTTGTCAATCGGTATGTTACTTGCCCGAGATCCGATCATCGGTATCCCAATACCTTGTTCAATCTCGTTACCGTCAAGTTGATTTACGTGTTCCATAATGCATGATCCCGTGAACAACCACTTTGTCACATTGAGCTCATTATGATGATGCATTACCGAGTGGGCCCAGAGATACCTCTCCGTCATACGGAGTGACAAATCCCAGTCTCGATTCATGCCAACCCAACAGACACTTTTGGAGATACCTGTAGTGTACCTTTATAGCCACCCAGTTACGTTGTGACGTTTGGTACACCCAAAGCACTGCTACAGTATCCGGGAGTTGCACGATCTCGTGGTCTAAGGAAATGAAACTTGACATTAGAAAAGCTCTAGCAGACAAACTACATGATCTTGTGCTATGCTTAGGATTGGGTCTTGTCCATCACATCATTCTCCCAATGATGTGATCCTGTTATCAATGACATCCAATGTCCATGGTCAGGAAACCGTAACCATCCATTGATCAACGAGCTAGTCAACTAGAGGCTCACTAGGGACATGTTGTGGTCTATGTATTTACACATGTATTATGATTTCCGGATAACACAATTATAGCATGAACGATAGGCAATTGTCATGAACAAGGAAATATAATAATAACCATTTTATTATTACCTCTAGGGCATATTTCCAATAGTCTCCCACTTGCACTAGAGTCAATAATCTAGTTACATGGTGATGAATCGAACACCCATAGAGTTCTGATGTTGATCATGTTTTGCTTGTGGAAGAGGTTTAGTCAACGGATCTGCGACATTCAGATCTGTATGCACTTTGCAAATAGCTATGTCTCCATCTTGAACATTTTCACGGATGGATTTGAAGCGACGCTTGATGTGCCTGGTCTTCTTGTGAAACCTGGGCTCCTTCGCAAGGGCAATGGCTCCAGTGTTGTCACAGAAGAGAGTCATCGGCCCCGACGCATTGGGAATAACTCCTAGGTCGGTAATGAACTCCTTCATCCAGATTGCTTCATGTGCTGCCTCCGAGGCTGCCATGCATTCCGCTTCACATGTAGATCCCACCACCACGCTTTGCTTGCAACTGCACCAGCTTACTGTCCCACCATTCAAAATATACATGTATCCGGTTTGTGACTTAGAGTCATCCAGATCTGTGTAGAAGCTAGCATCGACATAACCCTTTACGACGAGCTCTTCGTCACCTCCATAAACGGGAAACATATCCTTATTCCTTTTCAGGTACTTCAGGATATTCTTGGCCGTTGTCCAGTGTTCCATGTCGGGATTACTTTGGTACCTTCCTACCAAACTTACGGCAAGGTTTACATCAGGTCTGGTACACAGCATGGCATACATAATAGACCCTATGGCTGAGGCATAGGGGATGACACTCATCTTTTCTCTATCTTCTGTCATGGTCGGGATTTGAGCCGAGCTCAATTTCACACCTTGCAACACAGGCAAGAACCCCTTCTTGGACTGATCCATATTGAACTTCTTCAATTCTTATCAAGGTATGTGTTTTGTGAAAGACCTATGAGGCGTCTCGATCTATCTCTATAGATCTTGATGCCTAATATATAAGCAGCTTCTCCAAGGTCCTTCATTGAAAAACACTTATTCAAGTAGGCATTAATGTTGTCCAAAAGTTCTATATCATTTCCCATCAAAAGTATGTCATCTACATATAATATGATGCTACAGAGCTCCCACTCACTTTCTTGTAAACGCAGGCTTCTCCATAAGTCTGCATAAACCCAAACGCTTTGATCATTTCATCAAAGCGAATGTTCCAACTCCGAGATGCTTGCACCAGTCCATAGATGGAGCGCTGGAGCTTGCATACCTTGTTAGCATTTTTAGGATCGACAAAACCTTCCGGTTGCATCATATACAATTCTTCCTTAAGATAGCCGTTAAGGAATTCCGTTTTGACGTCCATTTGCCATATCTCATAATCATAGTATGCGGCAATTGCTAACATGATTCGGACGGACTTCAGCTTCGCTATGGGAGAGAAAGTCTCGTCGTAGTCAACCCCTTGAACTTGTCGATAACCCTTAGCAACAAGTCGAGCCTTATAGATGGTAACATTACCATCCGCGTATGTCTTCTTCTTAAAGATCCATTTGTTTTCTATTGCTCGCCGATCATCGGGCAAGTCTGTCAAAGTCCATACTTTGTTTTCATACATGGATCCTATCTCGGATTGCATGGCTTCAAGCCATTTGTTGGAATCTGGGCCCGCCATCGCTTCTTCATAGTTCGAAGGTTCACCGTTGTCTAACAACATGATTTCCAGGACAGGGTTGCCATACCATTCTGGTGTGGAACGTGTCCTTGTGGACCTATGAAGTTTAGTAGCAACTTGATCCGAAGTACCTTGATCATCATCATTAACTTCCTCTCCAGTCGGTGCAGGCACCACAGGAACATCTTCCTGAGTTTCGCTACTCACCGATTCAAGAGGTAGTACTTCATCAAGTTCCACTTTCCTCCTACTTACTTCTTTCGAGAGAAACTCTTTCTCCAGGAAGGACCCGTTCTTAGCAACGAAAATCTTGCCTTCGGATCTGAGGTAGAAGGTATACCCAATGGTTTCCTTAGGGTATCCTATGAAGACGCATTTTTCCGACTTGGGTTCGAGCTTTTCAGGTTGAAGTTTCTTGACATAAGCATCGCATCCCCAAACTTTTAGAAACGACAGCTTAGGTTTCTTTCCAAACCATAATTCATACGGTGTCGTCTCAACGGATTTAGACGGTGCCCTATTTAAAGTGAATGTAGCTGTCTCTAAAGCGTATCCCCAAAATGATAGCGGTAAATCGGTAAGAGACATCATAGACCGCACCATATCCAATAGAGTGCAATTACGACGTTCGGACACACCGTTACGCTGAGGTGTTCCAGGCGGCGTAAGTTGTGAAACAATTCCACATTTCCTTAAGTGCGTACCAAACTCGTGACTTAAATATTCTCCCCCATGATCTGATCGTAAGAACTTTATTTTTCTGTCACGTTGATTCTCTACCTCATTCTGAAATTCCTTGAACTTTTCAAAGGTCTCAGACTTGTGTTTCATACCCATATCTACTTAAGTCATCAGTGAGGGTGAGAACATAACGATAGCCACCGCGAGCCTCAACGCTCATTGGACCGCACACATCAGTATGTATATTTCCAATAAGTTGGTTGCTCGCTCCATTGTTCCGGAGAACGGAGTCTTGGTCATTTTGCCCATGAGGCATGGTTCGCACGTGTCAAATGATTCGAAATCAAGAGACTCCAAAAGTCCATCCGCATGGAGCTTCTTCATGCGTTTAACACCAATGTGACCAAGGCGGCAGTGCCACAGATATGTGGGACTATCATTATCAATCTTACATCTTTTGGTATTCACACTATGAATATGTGTAACATCACGTTCGAGATTCATTAAGAATAAACCATTGACCAGCGGGGCATGACCATAAAACATATCTCTCATATAAATAGAACAACCATTATTCTCGGATTTAAATGAGTAGCCATCTCGTATTAAACGAGATCCAGATACAATGTTCATGCTCAAAGCTGGCACTAAATAACAATTATTGAGGTTTAAAACTAATCCCGTAGGTAAATGTAGAGGTAGCGTGCCGACGGCGATCACATCGACCTTGGAACCATTCCCGACGCGCATCGTCACCTCGTCCTTCGCCAGTCTCCGCTTATTCCGCAGCTCCTGTTTTGAGTTACAAATATGAGCAACCGCACCGGTATCAAATACCCAGGAGCTACTACGAGTACTGGTAAGGTACACATCAATAACATGTATATCACATATACCTTTGGTGTTGCCGGCCTTCTTGTCCGCTAAGTACTTGGGGCAGTTCCGCTTCCAGTGACCACTTCCCTTGCAATAAAACACTCAGTCTCAGGCTTGGGTCCATTCTTTGGCTTCTTCCCGGCAACTGGCTTACCGGGCGCGGCAACTCCCTTGCCGTCCTTCTTGAAGTTCTTCTTACCCTTGCCTTTCTTGAAACTAGTGGTTTTATTGACCATCAACACTTGATGTTCCTTTTTTATTTCTACCTCCGCTGATTTCAGCATTGAAAATACCTCAGGAATAGTTTTCACCATCCCCTGCATATTGTAGTTCATCACAAAGCTCTTGTAGCTAGGTGGGAGCGACTGAAGGATTATGTCAATGACTGCCTCATACGGGAGGTTAATGTCCAGCTAGGACAAGCGGTTGTGCAACCCAGACATTTTGAGTATGTGCTCGCTGACAGAACTATTTTCCTCCATCTTACAACTGTAGAACTTGTCGGAGACTTCATATCTCTCAACCCGAGCATGAGCATGGAAAACCATTTTCAGCTCCTGGAACATCTCATATGCTCTGTGCTGCTCAAAACGCTTTTGGAGCCCCGGTTCTAAGCTGTAAAGCATGCCGCACTGAACGAGGGAGTAATCATCAACACGCGACTGCCAAGCGTTCATAACGTCTTGGTTCGCTGGGGCGGGTGCGTCACCTAGCGGTGCTTCTAGGACATATGCTTTCTTGGCAGCTATGAGGATGATCCTCAAGTTCCGGACCCAGTCCGTATAGTTGCTACCATCGTCTTTCAGCTTGGTTTTCTCTAGGAACGCGTTGAAGTTGAGGTTGACATGAGCGTTGGCCATTTGATCTACAAGACATTTTGCAAAAGTTTTTAGACTAAGTTCATGATAATTAAGTTCATCTAATCAAATTATTTAATGAACTCCCACTCAGATAGACATCCCTCTAGTCATCTAAGTGATACATGATCCGAGTCAACTAGGCCGTGTCCGATCATCACGTGAGACGGACTAGTCATCATCGGTGAACATCTTCATGTTGATCGTATCTTCTATACGACTCATGTTCGACCTTTCGGTCTCTTGTGTTCCGAGGCCATGTCTGTACATGCTAGGCTCGTCAAGTCAACCTAAGTGTTTTGCATGTGTAAATCTGGCTTACACCCGTTGTATGTGAACGTTAGAATCTATCACACCCGATCATCACGTGGTGCTTCGAAACAACGAACTTTCGCAACGGCGCACAGTTAGGGGAAACACTTTCTTGAAATTATTATGAGGGATCATCTTATTTACTACCGTCGTTCTAAGCAAATAAGATGCAAAAACATGATAAACATCACATGCAATCAAATAGTGACATGATATGGCCAATATCATTTTGCTCCTTTTGATCTCCATCTTCGGGGCGCCATGATCATCATCGTCACCGGCATGACACCATGATCTCCATCATCATGATCTCCATCATCGTGTCTCCATGAAGTTGTCTCGCCAACTATTACTTCTACTACTATGGCTAACGGTTTAGCAATGAAGTAAAGTAATTACATGGCGTTATTCAGTGACACGCAGGTCATACAATAAATAAAGACAACTCCTATGGCTCCTGCCGGTTGTCATACTCATCGACATGCAAGTCGTGATTCCTATTGCAATAACACGATCAATCTCATACATCACATATATTTCATTCATCACGTCCTTTTTGGCCATATCACATCACAAGGCATATGCTGCAAAAACAAGTTAGACGTCCTCTAATTATTGTTGCATGTTTTTACGTGGCTGCATTAGGGTTCTAGCAAGAACGTTTCTTACCTACGCCAAAACCACAACGTGATATGCCAATTTCTATTTACCCTTCATAAGGACCCTTTTCATCGAATCCGATCCGACTAAGGTGGGAGAGACAGACACCCGCTAGCCACCTTATGCAACTAGTGCATGTCAGTCGGTGGAACCTGTCTCACGTAAGCGTACGTGTAAGGTCGGTCCGGGCCGCTTCATCCCACGATGTCGCCGAAACAAGATAAGACTAGTAGTGGCAAGTAAATTGACAAAATCTACGTCCACAACAAAATTGTGTTCTACTCGTGCATTGGAACTATGCATAGACCTAGCTCATGATGCCACTGTTGGGGATCGTTGCAGAAAATAAAAAAAATTCTACGCATCACCAAGATCAATCTATGGAGTCATCTAGCAACGAGAGAGAGGAGTGCATCTACATACCCTTGTAGATCGCGAGCGGAAGCATTCAAGAGAACGGGGTTGATGGAGTCGTACTCGTCGTGATCCAAATCACCGATGATCCTAGCGCCAAACGGATGGCACCTCCGCGTTCAACACATGTAAGGAGCGGTGACATCTCCTCCTTCTTGATCTAGCAAGGGGGAAGGAGTGGTTGAGGAAGAGAGCTCCAACAGTAGCATGACGGCGTGGTGGTGATGGAGTGGCAGTACTCCGACACAGCTTCGCCAAGCTCTTAATCGGAGGAGGAGAGGTGTTGGGGAGGGGAGGGGTTGCGCCTTGGATGTGGTGTGCAGCCCTCCCCTCGCCCCTCTATTTATAGGGGAAGGGGGAAGGGGGCCGGGGCCCTCTAGATGAGATCTAGAGGGGGCGGCGGCCAAGAGGAGGGGGCTTGCCCCCAAGCAAGGGGGCGTCCCCTCTAGGGTTCCCCCTTCAACCCTAGGCGCATGGGCCCAAGGGGGGATGCGCCCAGCCCTCCAAGGGCTGGTTCCCTTTCCCCCCACGGCCCATGAGGCCCTCCGAGAGAGGTGGCCCCTCCCGGTGGACCCCTGGAACCCCTCCGGTGGCCCTGGTACAATACCGATATGCCCCCGAACTTTTCCGGTGACCGTATGACAACTTCCCATATATAAATCTTCACCTCCAAACTATTCCAGAACTCCTCGTGACGTCCGGGATATCATCCGGGACTTCGAACAACATTCGGTAATCACATACAAGTCTTCCTAATAACCCTAGCGTCATCGAACCTTAAGTGTGTAGACCCTACGGGTTCGGGAATCATGCTGACATGACCGAGAACACTCTCCGGCCAATAACCAACAGCGGATCTGGATACCCATGTTGGCTCCCACATGTTCCACGATGATCTCATTGGATGAACCACGATGTCAAGGATTCAAGTAATCCAGTATGCAATTCCCTTTGTCAACCGGTACGTTACTTGCCCGAGATTCGATCGTCGGTATCCCAATACCTCGTTCAATCTCGTTACCGGCAAGTCAATTTACTCGTTCCATAATGCATGATCCCGTGACCAACCACTTGGTCACATTGAGCTCATTATGATGATGCATTACCAAGTGGGCCCAGAGATACCTCTCCGTCATACGGAGTGACAAATCCCAGTCTCGATTCATGCCAACCCAACAGACACTTTAGGAGATACCTGTAGTGTACCTTTATAGCCACCCAGTTACGTTGTGACGTTTGGTACACCCAAAGCACTCCTACAGTATCCGGGAGTTGCACGATCTCATGGTCTAAGGAAATGATACTTGACATTAGAAAAGCTCTAGCAGACGAACTACACGATCTTGTGCTATGCTTAGGATTGGGTCTTGTCCATCACATCATTCTCCCAATGATGTGATCCCGTTATCAATGACATCCAATGTCCATGGTCAGGAAACCGTAACCATCCATTGATCAACGAGCTAGTCAACTAGAGGCTCACTAGGGACATGTTGTGGTCTGTATTCACACATGTATTATGATTTCCGGATAACACAATTATAGCATGAACAATAGACAATTATCATGAACAAGGAAATATAATAATAACCATTTTATTATTGCCTCTAGGGCATATTTCCAACACCGCGACCACGGGAAGCCACGGCAGGGGTCGCGGGATGCTTGCGAGGACGACCGCGGCCGCGCTTGGGCGGAGGAGAGCCAGGCCCTTCCTGGCGAGCCTTCCCCTTCTCCGTGGCTGAAAAAGCCTATTCACGTGCGCCATGGGAGGCGCTGCAAGCAACAGGAGCGAGGAAGTAGAAGCGAGCAGGCGGATCAAGAAGAGATTGGCGACGAGGGTTGTCGCCCCTCCTCATTTATAGCCCAAGGGAGGCCAACCGTCGACCTCCACGGTCGCAGGTAATGATGACTCTTTTTGCATGCAGCAGGGACTCTTCAAATTGGGCAGTTGCTGAGGCAGCATGGGGAAGCGAAGACGCCCACGTCCAATCAGTCGCCACGCATCGACCAAGGTCGCAGGCTGTGGGGGCCCGCGGTGCTCCGCACTTTCCCTTTGGCTTCGCTGCTAAGCCAAGTCCGAGCGTGCCTTGGGCCCGGGGGCTACTGTCGGCGTTCTGGGAACGGGGGTCCCCAGTCTTGCCTACCTACGGCCTGCAGCGTGGCTCAACCGTTGGCCCAGTATGGCCCGTCTTCATCAACCAACGCTCAAGACCCTAGCGAGGGGCCAAGCCTCACGGGGCGGACGACGCAAGGCTTCCTCAGGGGCAGCCTCACCAGGCAGGCTCGCGAGGAGGCGGAGAGATCAAGGCGAGGGGTACCTTGCGAGGTGCCCATGACGCAAACCATGAAGGAAATATGCCCCAGAGGCAATAATAAAGTTATTATTTATTTCCTCGTATCATGATAAATGTTTATTATTCATGCTATAATTGTATTAACCGAAAACATGATACATGTGTGAATACATAGACAAACTTAATGTCACTAGTATGCCTCTACTTGACTAGCTCATTAATCAAAGATGGTTATGTTTCCTAGCCATAGACATGTGTTGTCATTTGATTAACAGGATCACATCATTAGGAGAATGATGTGATTAACTTGACCCATTCCGCTAGCTTAGCACTTGATCGTTTAGTATATTGCTATTGCTTTTTTCATGACTTCTCCCGTTTACCGAAGGAACACTTTGTGTGCTACCAAACGTCACAACGTAACTGGATGATTATAAAGGAGCTCTACAGGTGTCTCCAAAGGTACATGTTGAGTTGGCGTATTTCGAGATTAGGTTTTGTCACTCCGATTGTCGGAGAGGTATCTCTGGGCCCTCTCGGTAATGCACATCACTATAAGCCTTGCAAGCAATGTAGCTAATGAGTTAGTTGCGGAATGATGCAATACATAACGAGTAAAGAGACTTGCCGGTAAAGAGATTGAACTAGGTATTGGATACCGACGATCAAATCTCGGGCAAGTAACATACCGATGACAAAGGGAACAACGTATGTTGTTATGCGGTTTGACCGATAAAGATCTTCGTAGAATATGTAGGAGCCAATATGAGCATCCACGTTCCGCTATTGGTTATTGACCGGAAACTATTCTAGGTCATGTCTACATAGTTCTCGAACCAGTAGGGTCCGCACGCTTAAGGTTTCGATGACAGTTATATTATGAGTTTGTGAGTTTTGATGTACCGAAGTTTGTTCGGAGTCCCGAATGAGATTATGGACATGACGAGGAGTCTCTAAATGGTCGAGACATGAAGATTGATATATTGGAAGCCTATATTTGGATATCGGAAGTGTTACGGGTGAAATTGGGATTTTACCGGAGTACCGGAAGGTTACCGGAACCCCCTAGGGGCTTAATGGGCCTACATGGGCCCTAGTGGAGAGGAAGAGAGGAGGCAAGGGCTGGCCGCGCCCCCTCCCCCCTAGTCCAAATAGGACAAGGAGAGGGGGGCGGCGCCCCCCCCCCTTTCCTTCCCCTCTTCCTCCTCCTTCCCCCCTTCTCCTTCTCCGACTAGGAAAGAAGGGAGTCCTACTCCCGGTGGGAGTAGAACTCCCCCTTGGTGCGCCCTCCTTGGCTGGCCGCCCCCTCCCCCTTGGATCCTTTATATACGGGGGCAGGGGGCACCCATAGACACAACTATTGATCTCCAAGATCTCTTAGCCGTGTGCGGTGCCCCCCTCCACCATAGTCCTCGATAATATTGTAGCGGTGCTTAGGCGAAGCCCTGCGACGGTAGAACATCAAGATCGTCACCACGCCGTCATGCTGACAGAACTCTTCCCCGACACCCTGCTGGATCGGAGTCCAGGGATCGTCATCGAGCTGAACGTGTGCTAGAACTCGGAGGTGTCGTAGTTTTGGTGCTTGATCGGTCGGGCCGTGAAGATGTACGACTACATCAACCGTGTTGTTCTAACGCTTCCGCTTTCGGTCTACGAGGGTACATGGACAACACTCTGCCCTCTCGTTGCTATGCATCACCATGATCTTGCGCGTGCGTAGGAAATTTTTTGAAATTACTACGTTCCCCAACAGTGGCATCCGAGCCAGGTTTTATGCGTAGATGTCATATGCATGAGTAGAACACAAGTGAGTTGTGGGCGATACAAGTCATACTGCTTACCAGCATGTCATACTTTGGTTCAGCGGTATTGTGAGATGAAGCGGCCCGGACCGACATTACGTGTCGCTTATGCGAGACTGGTTTCATCGTTACGAGCACTTGTTGCTTAAAGGTGACTGGCGGGTGTCTGTCTCTCTCACTTTAGTTGAACCGAGTGTGGCTACGCCCGGTCCTTGCGAAGGTTAAAACAGCACTAACTTGACGAACTATCGTTGTGGTTTTGATGCGTAGGTAAGAACGGTTCTTGCTCAGCCCGTAGCAGCCACGTAAAATTTGTAACAACAAAGTAGAGGACGTCTAACTTGTTTTTGCAGGGCATGTTGTGATGTGATATGGTCAAGACGTGATGCTATATTTTATTGTATGAGATGATCATGTTTTGTAACCGAAGTTATCGGTAACTGGCAGGAGCCATATGGTTGTCGCTTTATTGTATGAAATGCAAATGCCCTGTAATTACTTTACTTTATCACTAAGCGGTAGTGATAGTCGTAGAAGCAATAGATGGCGTAAACGACAATGATGCTACGATGGAGATCAAGGTGTCGCGCCGGTGACGATGGTGATCACGATGGTGCTTCGGAGATGGAGATCACAAGCACAAGATGATGATGGCCATATCATATCACTTATATTGATTGCATGTGATGTTTATCCTTTATGCATCTTATCTTGCTTTGATTGACGGTGGCATTTTAAGATGATCTCTCACTAATTATCAAGAAGTGTTCTCCCTGAGTATGCACCATTGCAAATGTTCTTCGTGCTGAGACACCACGTGATGATCGGGTGTGATAGGCTCTACGTTCAAATACAACGGGTGCAAAATAGTTGCACACGCGGAATACTCAGGTTAAACTTGACGATCCTAGCATATACAGATATGGCCTCGGAACACGGAGACCGAAAGGTCGAACGTGAATCATATAGTAGACATGATCAACATAGTGATGTTCACCATTGAAACTACTCCATCTCATGTGATGATCGGACATGGTTTAGTTGATTTGGATCACGTGATCACTTAGATGACTAGAGAGATGTCTGTCTAAGTGGGAGTTCTTAAGTAATATGATTAATTGAACTTAAATTTATCATGAACTTAGTACCTGATAGTATTTTGCTTGTCTATGTTTGTTGTAGATAGATGGCTCGTGCTGTTGTTCCGTTGAATTTTAATGCGTTCCTTGAGAAAGCTAAGTTGAAATATGATGGTAGCAACTACACGGACTGGGTCCGTAACCTGAGGATTATCCTCATTGCTGCACAAAAGAATTACATCCTGGAAGCACCGCTGGGTGCCAGGCCTGCTGCAGATGCAACTGACGACGTTAAGAATGTCTGGCAGAGCAAAGCTAATGACTACTCGATAGTTCAGTGTGCCATGCTTTACGGCTTGGAACCGGGTCTTCAACGACGTTTTGGACGTCATGGAGCATATGAGATGTTCCAGGAGTTGAAGTTAATATTTCAAGCAAATGCCTGGATTGAGAGATATGAAGTCTCCAATAAGTTCTATAGCTGTAAGATGGAGGAGAATAGTTCTGTCAGTGAACATATACTCAAAACGTCTGGGTATAGTAATCACTTGATTCAACTGGGAGTTAATCTTCCTGATGATAGTGTTATTGACAGAATTCTTCAATCACTGCCACCAAGCTACAAGAGCTTCGTGATGAACTATAATATGCAAGGGATGGACAAGACTATTCCCGAGCTCTTCGCAATGCTAAAGGCTGCGGAGGTAGAAATCAAGAAGGAGCATCAAGTGTTGATGGTCAATAAGACCACCAGTTTCAAGAAACAGGGCAAAGGGAAGAAGAAGGGGAACTTCAAGAAGAACAGCAAACATGTTGCTGCTCAAGAGAAGAAACCCAAGACTGGACCTAAGCCTGAGACTGAGTGCTTCTACTGCAAGCAGACTGGACACTGGAAGCGGAACTGCCCCAAGTATTTGGTGGATAAGAAGGATGGCAAAGTGAACAAAGGTATATGTGATATACATGTTATTGATGTGTACCTTACTAATACTCGCAGTAGCACCTGGGTATTTGATACTAGTTCTGTTGCTAATATTTGCAACTCGAAACAGGGACTACGGATTAAGCGAAGATTGGCTAAGGACGAGGTGATGATGCGCGTGGGAAATGGTTCCAAAGTCGATGTGATCGTAGTCGGCACGCTACCTCTACATCTACCATCGAGATTAGTTTTAGACCTAAATAATTGTTATTTGGTGCCAGCGTTGAGCATGAACATTATATCTGGATCTTGTTTGATGCGAGACGGTTATTCATTTAAATCAGAGAATAATGGTTGTTCTATTTATATGAGTAATATCTTTTATGGTCATGCACCCTTGAAGAGTGGTCTATTTTTATTAAATCTCGATAGTAGTGATACACATATTCATAATGTTGAAGCCAAAAGATGCAGAGTTGATAATGATAGTGAAACTTATTTGTGGCATTGTCGTTTGGGTCATATTGGTGTAAAGCACGTGAAGAAACTCCATACTGATGGACTTCTGGAATCACTTGATTATGAATCACTTGGTACTTGCGAACCGTGCCTCATGGGCAAGATGACTAAAATGCCGTTCTCCGGAACTATGGAGCGAGCAACTGATTTGTTGGAAATCATACATACTGATGTATGTGGTCCAATGAATATTGAGGCTCGCGGGGAGTATCGTTATTTTCTCACCTTCACAGATGATTTGAGCACATATGGGTATATCTACTTGATGAAACACAAGTCTGAAACATTTGAAAAGTTCAAAGAATTTCAGAGTGAAGTGGAAAATCATCATAACAAGAAAATAAAATTTCTACGATCTGATCGTGGAGGAGAATATTTGAGTTACGAGTTTGGTTTACATTTGAAGCAATGCGGAATAGTTTCGCAACTCACGCCACCCGGAACACCACAACGAGATGGTGTGTCCGAACGTCGTAATCGTACTTTACTAAATATGGTGTGATCTATGATGTCTCTTACTGATTTACCGCTATCGTTTTGGGGTTATGCTTTAGAGACGGCCGCATTCACGTTAAATAGGGCACCATCAAAATCCGTTGAGACGACGCCTTATGAACTATGGTTTGGCAAGAAACCAAAGTTGTCCTTTCTTAAAGTTTGGGGTTGCGATGCTTATGTGAAGAAACTTCAACCAGATAAGCTCGAACCCAAATCGGAGAAATGTGTCTTCATAGGATACCCAAAAGAGACTATTGGGTACACCTTCTATCACAGATCTGAGGACAAGATTTTTGTTGCTAAATTCGGATCCTTTCTAGAGAAGGAGTTTCTCTCGAAAGAAGTGAGTGGGAGGAAAGTAGAACTTGATGAGGTAACTGTACCTGCTCCCTTATTTGAAAATAGTTCATCACAAGAACCAGTTCCTGTGACAACTACACCAATAAGTGAGGAAGCTAATGATATTGATCATGAAACTTCAGATCAAGTTACTACCGAACCTCGTAGGTCTACCAAAGTAAGATCCGCACCAGAGTGGTACGGTAATCCTATTCTGGAAGTCATGTTACTTGACCATGGCGAACCTACGAACTATGAGGAAGCGATGATGAGCCCAGATTCCGCAAAATGGCTTGAGGCCATGAAATCTGAGATGGGATCCATGTATGAGAACAAAGTATGGACTTTGGTTGACTTGCCCGATGATCGGCAAGCCATTGAAAATAAATGGATCTTCAAGAAGAAGACTGACGCTGACGGTAATGTTACTGTCTACAAAGCTCGACTTGTTGCGAAAGGTTTTCGACAAGTTCAAGGGATTGACTACGATGAGACTTTCTCACCCGTAGCGATGCTTAAGTCTGTCTGAATCATGTTAGCAATTGCCGCATTTTATGATTATGAGATTTGGCAAATGGATGTCAAAACTGCATTCCTGGATGGATTTTCTGGAAGAAGTCTTGTATATGATGCAACCAAAAGGTTTTGTCGATCCAAAGGGAGCTAACAAAGTGTGCAAGCTCCAGCGATCCATTTATGGACTGGTGCAAGCATCTCGGAGTTGGAATAAATGCTTTGATAGTGTGATCAAAGCATATGGTTTTATACAGACTTTTGGAGAAGTCTGTATTTACAAGAAAGTGACTGGGAGCTCTGTAGCTTTTCTGATATTATATGTAGATGACATATTGTTAATTGGAAATGATATAGAATTTCTGGATAGAATAAAGGGATACTTGAATAAAAGTTTTTCAATGAAAGACCTCGGTGAAGCTGCTTACATATTGGGCATCAAGACCTATAGAGATAGATCAAGACGCTTAATTGGACTTTCACAAAGCACATACCTTGATAAAGTTTTAAAAAAGTTCAAAATGGATCAGGCAAAGAAAGGGTTCTTGCTTGTATTACAAGGTGTGAAATTGAGTCAGACTCAATGCCCGACCACAGCAGAAGATAGAGAGAAAATGAAAGATGTTCCCTATGCTTCAGCCATAGGCTCTATCATGTATGCAATGCTGTGTACCAGACCTGATGTATGCTTAGCAATAAGTTTGGTAGGGAGGTACCAAAGTAATCTAGGAGTGGATCACTGTACAGCGGTCAAGAATATCCTGAAATACCTGAAAAGGACTAAGGATATGTTTCTCGTTTATGGAGGTGACAAAGAGCTAGTCGTAAATGGTTACGTCGATGCAAGCTTTGACACTGATCCGTACGATTCTAAATTGCAAACCGAATATGTGTTTATATTGAACGGTGGAGCTGTCAGTTGGTGCAGTTCTAAACAAAGCGTCGTGGCGGGATCTACATGCGAAGCGGAGTACATAGCTGCTTCGGAAGCAGCAAATGAAGGAGTCTGGATGAAAGAGTTCATTTCTGATCTAGGTGTCATACCTAGTGCATCGGGAACAATGAAGATCTTCTGTGACAATACTGGTGCAATTGCCTTGGCAAAGGAATCCAGATTTCACAAGAGGACCAAGCACATCAAGAGATGCTTCAATTCCATCCGGGACCAAGTCCAGGTGGGAGACATAGAGATTTGCAAGATACATACGGATCTGAATGTTGCAGACCCGTTGACTAAGCCTCTTCCACGAGCAAAACATGATCAGCACCAAGACTCCATGGGTGTTAGAATCATTACTGCGTAATCTAGATTATTGATTCTAGTGCAAGTGGGAGACGGAAGGAAATATGCCCTAGAGGCAATAATAAAGTTATTATTTATTTCCTCATATCATGATAAATGTTTATTTTTCATGCTATAATTGTATTAACCGGAAACATGATACATGTGTGAATACATAGACAAACTTAATGTCACTAGTATGCCTCTACTTGACTAGCTCATTAATCAAAGATGGTTATGTTTCCTAGCCATAGACATGTGTTGTCATTTTATTAACGGGATCACATCATTAGGAGAATGATGTGATTGACTTGACCCATTCCGTTAGCTTAGCACTTGATCGTTTAGTACATTGCTATTGCTTTCTTCATGACTTATACAAAGTTCCTATAACTATGAGATTATGCAACTCCCGTTTACCGAAGGAACACTTTGTGTGCTACCAAACGTCACAACGTAACTGGGTGATTATAAAGGAGCTCTACAGGTGTCTCTAAAGGTACATGTTGAGTTGGCGTATTTCGAGATTAGGTTTTCTCACTCCGATTGTCGGAGAGGTATCTCTGGGCCCTCTCGGTAATGCACATCACTATAAGCCTTGCAAGCAATGTAGCTAATGAGTTAGTTGCGGAATGATGCATTACGTAACGAGTAAAGAGACTTGCCGGTAACGAGATTGAACTAGGTATTGGATACCGACGATCGAATCTCGGGCAAGTAACATACGGATGACAAAGGGAACAACGTATGTTGTTATGCGGTTTGACCGATAAATATCTTCGTAGAATATGTAGCAGCCAATATGAGCATCCAGGTTCCGCTATTGGTTATTGACCGGAAACTGTTCTAGGTCACGTCTACATAGTTCTCGAACCCGTAGGGTCCGCACGCTTAAGGTTTCGATGACAGTTATATTATGAGTTTATGAGTTTTGATGTACCGAAGTTTGTTCGGAGTCTCGAATGAGATTACGGACATGACGAGGAGTCTCGAAATGGTTGAGACATGAAGATTGATATATTGGAAGCCTATATTTGGATATCAGAAGTGTTCCGGGTGAAATCGGGATTTTACCGAAGTACCGGGAGGTTACCGGAACACCCCAGGGGCTTAATGGGCCTACATGGGTCCTAGTGGAGAGGAAGAGAGGAGGCAAGGGCTGGCCGCCCCCCCCCCCCCAGTCCGAATAGGACAAGGAGAGGAGGGCGGGGGGCCCCCTTTCCTTCCCCTCTTCCTCCTCCTTCCCCCCTTCTCCTTTTCCAACTAGGAAAGAAGGGAGTCCTACTCCCGGTGGGAGTAGGACTCCCCCTTGGCGCGCCCTCCTTGGCTGGCCGCCCCCTCCCCCTTGGCTCCTTTATATACGGGGTCAGGGGGCACCCATAGACACAACAATTGATCTCCAAGATCTCTTAGCCGTGTGCGGTGCCCCCCTCCACCATAGTCCTCGATAATATTGTAGCGGTGCTTAGGCGAAGCCCTGCGATGGTAGAACATCAAGATCGTCACCACGCCGTCGTGGTGACGGAACTCTTCCTCGACACCCTGCTGGATCAGAGTCCGGGGATCGTCATCGAGCTGAACGTGTGCTAGAACTCGGAGGTGCCGTAGTTTCGGTGCTTGATCTGTCGGGCCGTGAAGACGTACAACTACATCAACCGCGTTGTTCTAACGCTTCCGCTTTTGGTCTACGAGGGTACATGGACAACACTCTCCCCTCTCGTTGCTATGCATCACCATGATCTTGCGTGTGCGTAGGAAATTTTTTGAAATTACTACGTTCCCCAACAAGCCATGACGATCAAGACCAGGCGGGCGCCAGCCCGCGCAGTGTCCTCGTTTCCTCTTTGGTGCAAAGGGGGCAAGCGCAGGCGCGAAGTACCAAGGCATCAGGCAAAGGTTTCCATATCGGTGCAACAAGACCAAGACCATCAGGATGGCAGGACGGAGGTCACCATGGAGCCCAAGATGGTGTCATCACCAGCACCTTTTGCAGGCGAATACCAGCTTTAGTCAGGATAGCTTGTACTAGCTGTCCCCTTTCAAAATGGTCGTTGTTGGATCCCTTCCCGCTCAACATTTGGGAAGAGGACCAGGGCCTCTATAAATAGGGCTAGCCATCATAGTAGGAGATCATCTGATCTGAACCCAGTTCAGCTACACACCACCAAGCACAAGAACACCTCTCCTCGCGAGGATGTTCTTCCCTTGTACTGTTCATCATCAGCCCAAGAGGCAATCCACCACAACACACAGGAGTAGGATATTACACCACAATGGTGGCCCGAACCTGTATAAATCTTGTGTCTCTTGTGTTGATTCATCGTGCTAGCTTAGGGATCACGGCGAGGCTGAGAGCAAGATTCGGTAGGTGGAAATATTCGTGTGCACCCCAGTGTTCGAACCTTAAGGGTTTTGCCAGAACCCGATATCCGACAGATACCGATGCACACCGGGTTTTGTAAAGTGTCATGAAGAAAAGGGAACATCACATGGTAACAAAAGGTTCACTTGAATATCATTCATGTAATCATAGGGACCAATATGGATGTCCACAATTCCACTATTGGTCATTGAACGAAGGGGTTTCGTTCATGTCTATGGTTACCAAACCTACGGGGTCACAAGCTTAAGGTAATCACGATCTGTTGAGTGTTAGTAGGACGGGAGTGATGAGAACATATTTTTTGGAATTGTTTCATTAATATCTGGAATAGTTTCGAGAGGTTCCAGAAGCGTTTCAAGGCCATCGGAAGGGTTTTGGTGAATATCGGGTAATACTGGGTATTACCGATTAATATATATAGGTGGAAAATGTTTTCAGAGATGTTAAATCATATATATTATGCTATGAAAATGTTTTGAACAAAAATGTATTTAAGTTAATATCAACGAGCCAAATAAGGCCAAGAGCTGGCGAGGAGTTGAGCCACAAGGGCCCAACAAGGGAGCCCCCCCCTCCTAAAGGGGGGGTCGAGTCCTACTTGGAGGGGATAATGGAAATATGCCCTAGAGGCAATAATAAAATGTTTATTATTATACTTCCTTAATCATGATAAACGATTATTATTCATGCTAGAATTGTATTGACCGGAAACTTAAAATACATGTGTGGATACATAAACAAATACCGTGTCCCTAGTGAGTCTTGATAACCCACAAGTATAGGGGATCGCAACAGTTTTCGAGGGTAGAGTATTCAACCCAAATTTATTGATTCGACACAAGGGGAGCCAAAGAATATTCTCAAGTATTAGCAGTTGAGTTGTCAATTCAACCATACCTGGATAACTTAGTATCTGCAGCAAAGTATTTAGTAGCAAAGTAGTATGGAAGTAATGGTAACCGTGGCAAAAGTAACAGTAGCAGTTTTGTAGTAATTGTAACAGTAGCAACGGTAAATTAAATAAGCAAAGCACAATATGTGAAAAGCTCGTAGGCATTGGATCAGTGATGGATAATTATGTCAGATGAGATTCCTCATGCAATAGTTATAACATAGGGTGACACAGAACTAGCTCCAGTTCATCAATGTAATGTAGGCATGTATTCCGAATATAGTCATACATGCTTATGGAAAAGAACTTGCATGACATCTTTTGTCCTACCCTCCCGTGGCAGCGGGGTCCTAGTGGAAACTAAGGGATATTACGGCCTCCTTTTAATAGAGAATCGGACCAAAGCATTAACACTTAGTGAATACATGAACTCCTCAAACTACGGTCATCACCGAGAAGTATCCCGATTATTGTCACTTCGGGGTTGTCGGATCATAACACATAATAGGTGATTATAGACCTGCAAGATAGGATCAAGAACTCACATATATTCATGAAACCATAATAGGTTCAGATCTAAAATCATGGCACTCGGGCCCTAGTGACAAGCATTAAGCATAGCAAAGTCATAGCAACATCTATCTCAGAACAAAGTGGATACTGGGGATCAAACCCTAACAAAACTAACTTGCTTACATGGTAAATCTCATCCAACCCATCACCGTCCAGCAAGCCTACGATGGAATTACTCACGCACGACGGTGAGCATCATGAAATTGGTGATGGAGGATGGTTGATGATGACGACGGCGACGAATCCCCCTCTCCGGAGCCCCGAACGGACTCCAGATCAGCCCTCCCGAGAGAGATTAGGGCTTGGCGGCGGCTCCGTATCGTAAAACGTGATGAAATCTTTCTCTCTGATTTTTTTTCTCCGCGAAAGCAAATATATGGAGTTGGAGTTAAGGTCGGTGTATGTTCAGGGGGCCCACGAGGCAGGGGGCGCGCCCTAGGGGAGGGGGCGCGCCCCCACCCTCGTGGACAGGGTGTGGGCCCCCTGTCGTTGATTCTTTCTGCAGTATTCTTTATTTATTCTAAAAAGTTGCTCCGTGGATTTTTAGGTCATTCCGAGAACTTTTATTTCTGCACAAAAATAACATCATGGCAGTTCTGCTGAAAACAGTGTCAGTCCAGTTAGTTCCATTCAAATCATGCAAGTTAGAGTCCAAAACAAGGGCAAAAGTGTTTGGAAAAGTAGATACGACGGAGACGTATCAAGTCTCTACTAGACTAGCTCGTTGATCAAAGATGGTTAAGGTTTCCTAACCATAGACATGAGTTGTCATTTGATAACGGGATCACATCATTAGGAGAATGATGTGATGGACAAGACCCAACCGTTAGCATAGCATATGATCATTCAGTTTATTGCTACTGCTTTCTTAATGTCAAATACATGTTTCTTCGACCATGAGATCATGCAACTCCTGGACTCCGGAGGAATGCCTTATGTGCCATCAAATGTCACAACGTAACTGGGTGATCATAAAGGTGATCTACAGGTATCTCCGAAGGTGTCTGTTGAGCTGGCGTGAATCGAAATTGGGATTTGTCACTCCATATGACAGAGAGGTATCTCTGGGCCCTCTCGGTAATACAGCATCACAAGAAGCTTGCAAGCAAAGTTTCTAAGCAGTTAGTTATGAGATGATGTATTATGGAACGAGTAAAGAGACCTGCCGGTAATGATATTGAACTAGGTATGGAGATACCGACGATCGAATCTCGGGCAACTAACATACCGACAGACAAAGGGAACTACGTATGTTGTCATAAAGGTTCGACCGATAAAGATCTTTGTAGAATATGTAGGAACAAATAAGGGCATCTAGGTCCAGCTATTGGTTATTGACCGGAGAAGCGTCTCGGTCATGTCTACAGCATTCTCGAACCCGTAGGGTCCGCATGCTTAACGTTCGTTGACGATATAGTATTATATGAGTTATGTTAGTTGGTGACCGAATGTTGTTCGGAGTCCCGGATGAGATCACAGACATGATGAGGAGCTCCGGAGGTAAAGATAGATATGTAGGACGATACTATTTGGTCACCGGAAAGGTTCCGGACTGTATCGGGTATTTATCGGATCACCAAAAGGGGTTTCAGGAGACCTACGGGGAGTTATTGGGCTTATTGGGCAAATTATGGAGAGCACACCAGCCCACATAGGGCTGGTGCGCCCCCACCTCATGGCGCCAACCCTAGGGAATGAAGGGAAGAGGGCTGGTGCACCCCCACCTCGTAGCTATGCATCTCCATGGATAGATCTTGCGTGTGCGTAGAAATTTTTTGTTTTCCATACAATGTTCCCCATCAGGGGAGTCCTACTCCCCCTCCCTTGGTCGGCGCCCCAAGGGTCTCTTTCCCCTTGGTGGCAGCCCCTCCCCCTCCCCCAATCCTATATATACTAGAGGATTCCACCCTATGTGGATACAAGTTTTGGAGCCTCCTCTAGTTGATCTAGTGCACGTTCTAGTTGGTCCTAGTTGAATAATTAGAGTGAGCCCTAGCCACCTTTAATCCTCATGATTACAAGCCCCGTGTGGTTCTAATCTTCTCCCACTGATTCTCCGGTGACACTTAGCTCTGGACAGTGAAGAGCTGCCGGATCATGAAGACTGTACGCTAGCAGCCAAGTAGAGAGGTCGTGCTTTCAGTCTTCCATTCGAGGGATCGTTCGTGGGCGGTTCCCGAGATCATCATCAACGTTCGAGGGACTTAAAGTACGATCTACACTGACTCGTCTACTTCCGCTGCACTTTCGGAGTCGGTAACGATTGTTGATCATGACCCGTATGCATCTTCATGTTGCTCTTGGGTGTTCATAGGGGCAATTTTTTTTTGTTTTCTACTACGTTTCCCAACATAATACTAGGCCGTGTGGGAATCACGAGGCAAGCTTGTGGTCCAGAAAGCGGGTGCATCTAGTTCCGGGAGCCGAATTGCATTTTCATCGTAGGTCTAGCATTTTTTCCATCAAGCGGCCTCCCGCATGCTCCACAATTCTTTTTTTTAGAAGTGCCAATTTTATATTAATAATATCAGCATATTACAACATACATGGCAGATCTGAGGAGAAATCCAAAGAGATAGCACACCAAGAGAAATTGCAAGAAACAAAGAAAATTTACAGAAAAAATCTTCATGGTCCTTGCATCCAAAAACAAAACGACCATAATCTTCAGCCATCGCCGGAGCCGGAACATGCATCGGAAAGGAGAAGAAAAGGTCTCCAACAAGCCAAGATGAAAAGAAAGCCCTAGTAATAAAACTGCATTGTGAGCCTCTGAACAGGCGTTGCCACGAACGGCAACGCACTTGTCGCTGTGGATTGTCTGCCGGAGCACATCTCCACTCATCTTGGATCGCGATTCTAAAGTACTCATGCGGCAATGCTGCTGAGGGGCTCCAGAACTGGCAACCATCTTCCACCTTTGAAGAAATTCTAGGTGCACCGTACCTTGGGTGAGACCGCCCCCGCAGCACCGGCCACCTCCAACACCAACACTTTCAGCTTCGTGACAACGCTGGAGGAACTGCTGACGCGACATGGATGAAGCCGAAGAAACATGACCCTCGACAAGATCTCCGCTACCGTCTTGAAGGCCTTGCCTGGACACACATCCGCGACTCCGCGATGCCATCATAGAACGTCGTCAAGGTAGTGGCCCGGGAACTTTTATTCCTAACGAAGACGTCGGCACGGACAGAGCGACGTCGCCTAAACCAACTGGCCTAGACCTAGACACGAGCCAAAAGGAAATAGGGCTCCCCAACCCTGCCACCGCCGATGGAGCGATGAGCGGAGGGAAGGGGAGCAGACGGCTGTGCCGGCGTAGGCTACCTCGCGTATTGCCTCGAGCAAGAGAGAGGAGACAGAACTGCCTCGCGTTGCCGCTCAAATTGTTGGGTCTTTCTGCATCACACCCATTGTGCCGCGTGATGGCTTCAAGACGTGGACTGCCTTGCCAATCCATCGCCTACCGACTCCTCGACACTAGTTTTTTTAACACGGTACAGATGCAACCGCTGAAACAAATGCAGGATAAATGCGAGCACCAAGACTTGAACCCTGATGGGCTGGAGATACCATTGTCCACTTAGTCATCCACCATAGGTTAGTTCGTGACTCCTCAACACTAGTTAAAAAGGACAAAAACCTATGTAATTATTCTTATGTTCCTTACCTATCTTTCATCCCGCTAAGGCCTTGTCCAATGCTAGGTGCTTGGGGAGGTGCTTAGAAAAATAAATTAGGCTTTTCTAAAGCACCAATGCCTTATAGGAGAGACACCTAATTAAGTGTCTATCATGTACAAATAAGCATCGGTGCTTAAGAAAAACTTGGTTTATTTCCTCAAACATCTCCCTTAAGCACCTTGCATTGTACAAGGCCTAATCAAACACCCCCCTAGGGTGGGCCCGCTATAAAGCATATAGTTTGGGAAACTGCTCGACACCCTAAACGGGGTGTGGCTATCTCATTATATAGGGCTACCAAAGAGTACAATACAATTACAGATGTATACAAGAGTCTAGTATACATACAGTATAACACCCTCCCCCAATCTTAACTATGGCATGAAGTACAAAGCAAGTTAAGATTGCGCCTACAACCTACAAACTGTCGTTGTGGAAGAGGCTTCATGAAGATGTCAGCAAGTTGATCTTTTGATGAGATGAACTTGATACCGCGGAGCTTCTGTGCAACACGTTCTCGGACAAAGTGATAGTCTACCTCAATGTGTTTCATCCGAGCATGAAACACCGGATTAGACAAAAGATAGGTAGCACCAATGTTGTCACACCAAAGCACTGGAGAATGAGCAAGAGATACTCTCAATTCTCTCAACAAGGACTGAACCCATATGATCTCAGCACTCGCATCAGCAACTGCTTTGTACTCAGCTTCAGTACTGCTGCGAGACACCGTAGCCTGCTTGCGAGCATTCCAGGCGATCAAGTTAGGAACAACAAACATTGCATATCCCCTCGTGGATCGACGGTCATCAGGACTCCCAGCCCAATCCGCGTCTGAAAAGGCTGAGATCTCATAAGACGGTGCAGGCTGGAGAAGCAAACCATAAGAGGCAGTGAGGCAAATATAGCGCAGAATACGCTTCACGGCTGACCAATGAGATATCCTGGGTGCATGGAGATACTGACAGACATGGTTGACTACATAAGAGACATCTGGTCTGGTGATAGTAAGATACTGTAGACCACCAACGAGACTACGATACTCAGTAGCATCATCAGGTGAAAGAAGATCTCCATCAAGGGCAGACAACCAATCAGTAGCAGACATCGGAGTGATCGCATGTTTACACTTCAGCATGCCGGCACGACGCAACAAGTCCAGAGAATACTGCTTCTGAGTAAGAGTCAACCCAGCAGAAGACCGTGAAACCTCCAGACCAAGGAAGAAGTGCAGATCACCTAATCCTTGACAGCAAAATCCCCACTCAAGGCAGCCACAAGACGATCCGCAGCAGCATCAGAGGAAATGATGAGGATGATATCATCAACATAAACCAGGAGATACATCGTAACCTCAGGACGCTGAAGAAGGAATAGTGATGTGTCAGTAGTGGAGGGAAGAAAACCAAGAGCCCAAAGAACAGAGCCGAGGCGTGCATGCCACGCACGGGGAGCCTGTTTAAGTCCATATAGCGCCTTAACAAGATGACAGAGATGATGAGGACGTGCAGGATCCACAAAACCCAGCGGCTGACACATATAAAGCTCTTCCTCTAAGACTCCATGCAGGAAAGCATTCTGCACATCAAGTTGACAAACAAACCATCCTCGGGTAACAGCCAAAGACAGCAGCAAGCGAATGGTGGTGGGCTTGATAACCGGACTGAAAGTGTCTTCATAATCAAGACCATACCTCTGTTTGAAACCCTTGGCAACGACCGTGCCTTGTAGTGCTCAATAGAACCATCAGCATGTCTCCTGACTTTAAAAACCCACTTGGAATCAATAATGTTAACACCAGACTGTGGGGGAACAAGGTGCCAAGTGTCATTCTGAAGCAGAGCCTGAAACTCCTGTTCCATCGTGGCATGCCAATGAGGAATACCCAGTGCAGCCTGAAAATGGCAAGGCTCAGCAGTGGGATCCGCATCAATATGAGCCATGCAAGCAGCGAGCCACGCGATAGTCCCGTCAGTGCGTTGCTTTGGCTGGAAAACACCGTTCTGACTGCGTGTGCGAGGACGACAAACAGCAGCAGCCGGCTGTGCTGGCGAGGCCGAGCTCAGCACAGGCGATGGCATTAGAGGCAAGGCGGCCTGTGAGCCAGCGCTAGACCCTCCTGGCACTGGGGACACAGGCGGCGTTGGACTCGGTGAGGCCAGCCCATCCGGCGCAGGCGAGCCAGCTGCTGGGCCAGACGAGGTGGCAGACGGCCCAGCCACCAGGCCGAGCGAGAGCGACGTCCGCGGGGCAGATACCACCGAGTCGGGTGAGGGCGTCACTCGCGGGGCAGCTACCACGGAGCCGGGTGAGGGCGGCGCCCGCGGGGCGGCTGCGCCCGTTATGCATGCCCCATGCAAAGGATCCACGTCCAGCTCCAGAGCCACGTCCCGATTTCGGAGCATCATCCGGCACCTGTTCATCAAGTAGCTCAAGTCGAGCACCACGTCCAATACCTGCAGCATGATTAGGAAGCAACACAGGGGCATTTGCAACATCCACAAATTGATCAGGCGAAGATATGGTAGAGTGGATAGGTGGCATAGGAGTTTCAGAGTTGGTCGGAAGTGCATGAAAAGGGAACACATTCTCATCAAAAACAACGTCACGAGAGATGTAGACGCGATTGGTGGGAACGTGCAGGCATTTGTACCCTTTGTGAAGGGAACTATACCCAAGAAAAACGCACTTTTTAGACCAAAACTCTAACTTACGTTTGTTGTATGGACGCAAATGGGGCCAACATCACACCCAAACACTTTGAGAAAAGTGTAATCTGGAATTTCATTGAGCAAGAGTTCAAGAGGAGTTTTCATATTCAGAAGTCGTGAGGGTAGCCTGTTTATCAAGAAACAAGTGATGGAGAAAGCATCACTCCAAAACCGAAATGGAACGGAGGCATGAGCTAGAAAAGTAAGGCCAGTTTCTACAAGATGACGATGCTTACGTTCAGCGGTTCCATTCTACAGATGTGTATGAGGACAAGACACACGGTGCGAAATCCCAAGCTTGTTAAAAAACGTGTTGAGGTTGTGGTATTTACCCCCCCCCCCCAATTGGATTGAACATTAATAATTTTCTGCTTAAGGAGACACTCAACATGTGCTTGAAACTGAATAAACACATCGAACACATCAGATTTTCGCTTAATAAGATAAAGCCAAGTAAATCGGCTATAAGCATCAATGAAACTGACATAATAATTATGGCCACTAACGGACGTTTGGGCATGACCCCATACATCAGAAAACACAAGCTCAAGAGGATGTTTCACAACACGACTAGACTCTGAAAACGGAAGTTGGTGACTCTTGCCCTGCTGACAGGCATCACAAATTGTTTCGGCAGTTTTATTGGACACAACTGGTAGTTCATGACGATGTAGCACATGACGAACTATAGGAGCAGCAGGGTGACCAAGGCGTGCATGCCAATGTGTAGGTGACACACGAACACCGCTGAACGCCTGAGGAGAAGACTGCATAGGAGATGTGGGCGGCGCGTCAAGTGCATACAAACCATGGCAAAGACGGCCACTAAGCAGAACAGCCCTCATGTCCCGATCCTTGATAAAGAAACCAAAAGGGTGAAACTCAGCAAGGACATTATTATCACGAGTAAGTTGAGGAACAGACAACAAACTACGTGTAGCGGTGGGAACTCGAAGAACATTAGAAAGATGCAGTTTTCGAAAGTTGTGTGCAAGAAGTGAGGCCTGACCAACATGGGAGATGTGCATACCTGCTCCATTGGCGGTGTGCACCTGATCATGACCGCGATACGATTCCTGAGTGGAGAGCTTGGCTATCTCGTTGGTGAGGTGGTTCGTGGCGCCCGTGTCCATGTACCATGTAGGGTCAATGGAGTAGGACGAAGTGCGCCCATGGTCATGACTTGTCACTACAGCAGCCTGTTTTTCATTCCCTTTGCCATTATTGCCCATGCCGAGGAAATCTTGCTTGTAGCATCGATGACACCGGGAGGCGATGTGGCGCTCAATGCCACACAGCTGGCAGGCCTGCTGAGCACCGCGGCAGGGACAACAAGCCACCGGCCTGGCACCGCCAGTATGGATGACGGCGCGGCGCGGGCCTGCGGGGATGAGGCCACCGGCTTCCTACCAGGCGGCGACGGCTTCTATGGCTTACCGCGGGACGCGGTGTTGGCAGAGATGAAGCTCGGAGAGGCACGGCGCGCTTTGATGCGCTGCTCACGACCAAGAAGACGCGCATATAGCTCTCATGGCGGAAGTGACGCCTCACGACCATGAATGTTCTCGATGAGATTGTCATAATCATCATCAAGACCATTGAGCACGTGGGTGCTGAATTCCTCATCTCCAAGCGGATGACCTATCGAGGCCAAGGTGTCGGCGAGACCAGACATCTTGATGAAGTACTCAGTGATGGAGAGACCGCCGAGTTTAGTCTCCCCCAACTCGGTGCGTGTAGCATGAGCACGCGCCATAGACTTGGAGGAGAAGCTGCTGTGAAGCGCCGACCAAGCATCCTGAGACGTCACGGCGAAGATGACCAGGGACGACACGCTCGGAGTGAGTGATGACTAGATAGCGGAGAGAATCGCCTAATCCTGAGCCACCCACACGTGATACGCCGGATGAAACGGCGGCGGACACGGGATGGAGCCATCAACGTACCCCTCCAGGTAGCGGCTTCGGAGGAGAGGTAGCACCTGAGCCCGACACGACAAGTAATTATCCGGTGTAAGCTTCACCGGGAGAAGGTGCGAGAAGTAGAACGGCGACGACGCGGCCATGTGATCCGCATGAGGCTGTGGCGGTGGCGCGTAGCAGCCCATCATAGGATCCGTCTCCGGGTTGGAGGCGAGCGTCAGTGGTGCACCAGCATATGGCGACGAGGGGTAGTTGCCAGCAGCAGCTTCGCCAGCACCCAAGCCAGGCGGGGCTCCGGGGGGCACAGAGGCCAGCGAGGACGGCGGCACACCATAGGGCTGGGGTGCGACGGCCCAGCGTAGGCCGGCACCGGCGATGCGCCATAGGGCGCCGGCCAGGCAGACGAAGACGGCAGCGGAGCGCCAAAAGTTGGAGCGGGGCGTCGTACCAGGGGCCGCCGAAGAGCGACGGGGGAGGCGCACCATACATGGGTGCAGGACGGCGAAACCCCGGCGCCCTCGGAAGCCATGGTCGAGGAAGGCCCGCTCGATGCGATCGACGGAGGCAGGTCACCCATCCCGCTCGATCCAATCGGGGAATTTGCGGGCGGCTGCCGCTAGGTCGTAGCCAGCGGACGGGACGCCAGGAAGGGCGACGAAGGAGCGACGGCGGAGGCCGGCGCTTGGGCCGACGCGGCGGCGGCGTTGGAAGAGGTCGAGGCGGCGGCGGCGGCGGCAAGGGCAGCGGAAGACATCGAAACCTAAATTGATACCATGTAAAGCATATAGTTTGGGAAACTGCTCGACACCTTAAACAGGGTGTGGCTATCTCATTATATAGGGGTATCAAAGAGTACAATACAATTACAGACGTATACAAGAGTCTACGTATATATACAGTCTAACGCCCGTGTCCATTGCTAACCTCTAACTAAATATTGCCAAATCATTACGTAACATCCTCCAGCCCGTAATCATTCGTGGGTGTAGCAAAACCACTCGCGGGGCGTCAGACGTCAGTGTCGTGTGGAGAGAGCGCTAGCGCCGGTGGGTAGGTAACATCGTGGCGGAAGCCTCCTCACAGTGCGTCAGCCACTCAGCGTCGTCACGGTGGGGAGCCTCTGCGGAGCGCTGTTTGGGAGGCGGCAGTGTGTGGGAAAAGGCTAGGTTTACAATCAGAGGAAGAAAAGATGAACCAGTGTTGGATGGAAAAAACCATAGCGGGATAGAATAAACCGGAGGAAAAGCCTGGACGGAAGACGGAACCCCCAATTGGTAAATAAATAGAGATAGAGATTGGAAATAACTATCTACATCTGTTTTTTTTTCTTTGAAGATAGAATAAACTGGAGGAAAAAGCCTGGACGGAAGACAGAACCACCAATTGGCAAATATATAGAGAGAGAGAGATTGGACATAACTATCTACATCTTTTTTTTTGGAAAAAAAAAAGATCTACTATCCCTTTCACTCCAGCACAAAAGAGGCACCAACAGATGAAATAAAACTTACTCAAGACACAAGTGCCACTAGCAGGAAATTAAGCATTCGTCAAAGTACTATATATCACAAACATAAGGTATCAACGTCGTGGCATATCGATGTACTAGAGTATGCCGGACGGTATGAATATGGCATCTTCGTTTTCTACAGCGTATGCAACAACATCACATACGACAGGTCCTCAATGTACAGATTCGACTTCAAAATGAAAATACAAGGTTCCTGTCTGTGGCCTGGGCCGGCTCAGGCCTCACACCAAATTCTGCACTGTCAGATAAACCACCCCTTTCCTCTTCCAGCAGACTAGCAGTCCCCAGTAGCAGCCTCAAGCTCTGCAAAATAACCAACTTGAGAGATGCGTTTCATCTCATACTACCATTGTCTCAAATCAGCATTTGACAGGAAGTTACCTCTTATTCTTCTTCTCCTGCTTAGGGAGGAGATCAGGCATCTCCAGGAACAGGAGTGGCATGGTCTCATAGTTCTTCTTAGACTTGGCCAGAGCGGATAAGGGATGCTCTAATGCTTCGATCTGCAGGTGCAGTTCCTTGCGCCAGTGTTCCGCCTCGGGTGTATTCTTCTTACCCTCCAGGTACATGCCCAGCAGACTGCATATCCCAAACACGGTCATTATCCAAAAGAATTCATGCACAATAGACCAACAAGTATAACTGAACAGTAAAGCTACATTAGATCCTAAATGCTCACATTTTTCTTGACAGTGCCATTTTTTGGTACCCATCGGTCGATGTCCTGATTAAACCAGCAGCATAGGCCCCCTGTGCTAGCAGATCCTGGTGCAGTTCATAGTCTTTAAGCTCCTGAAAGAAAGAAAAAAACTGGAGTGTAATTAATGCAGAAGCAGGAACAGGAACAGAACAAAGAAGAGGCCAATAGTCCAATACACACCCTGGGATCAATTCTTGGACTCCTGGACAGTGACTCATCCAGTTCTGCCTCAAACTCCTGTAAACCAAGCCCCTTTGGGTTGGCATACTTGATGCTAGCCCACCAGCCCTATAGTGGAGAAGAAAGACATATAACTGATTAAACATAATAGAAACACAAGGGATGGTAGCCCCTTTGGGTTGGCATACTTGATGTTAGCCTTGTTTAGTGAAACAAGGCTAAGCTACCTTTTATGCTCAACAAGCCCAAGCAACTGCCTTCAACAGGCTATAACTGCCCTACGGACAGAAAATAATATGCTTCAGCAGCCACAACAACTGGAAAAAGAGCGTTTTATCTCCAACATATATCCTATGGCATACTAAAAGCTTAAACTACAGAAAACGAAAACAAACGAGGCTAAGCTACATGCATTAATATAAAGTAGGTGTGTTCTTTCAACTGCATTGCATGATATACAGTGAAGCATCTGACTGCAGAAACTGCCAACAAGTGCCGTGAACTAGCAACAAGGTCTTCTGCACTAAATAAAAGTTTATGTATCCAAATATAAGACCGCTACTAAATCAAGACAAAAAGAAGTTGTCAATCACCGTATGACTGAATCATCAAATATTTTCACTCCCAACATGAGTACAAGACTAAAAATAGATAGAACAGGAGAAACAATTTTATGAATGGTTATCAAGCAGAAGCACTTTTTATTGCCACAAATCAATACAACAACGAACCAACCTTTAAAGCACATGAACAGAGATTCAGCATCAGAACCAAAAACTAAACAATAACCAAGTTTGGTACTTCAGATACTTATCCTGCGTTTGATTTAGCTGGTGAGAGCTGTACAACGTGCAAAACATTTCGAAAATCTTCCAAAAGCCATGCATATTTCATACAGCTGAAAGAAATTACTCGCAGGGTTCATTCACCATTTGCATAATGCAAACTACGAAACAAGTAAGCATTTCAGAATCCAGTCCAGACGCCTAAAGCGGAAATAACTTCTAGGATCTCTCTAAATTATGAAACGAGCATACTCATAGAATGATTTACTACATCAATCAGCTTCCTTCCAGGCATCAGATGTATGATTCCTAGGCATAAGAACTCGATCCAGACAACGCAATAGCAGAGAAATTATATGTCCCCTTTGCCCCGTTTCCATTTAACAGAGAAATTACGGATTGTACAGAGGGAAACCTATTTGTGGAGCAGAAAAATTCACAAAATAAACGGAATAGTAATCCGAGTACTACAGCGCAGGTACGAACTACCAACCAAATTGGGAGGACACCTCATGAAGAGTATCTGACGTACAGCGAAATTAAAATTCAGGGGAGGCGAACAAATGGCTCGTGTGTTTACTCACATATAGGCGTGGCCGGGGACCCCTCGCCCTCCGGGGGACACCCCTCGCTCCCGCTGCAGCGTGTACATGGCCGTCGGCGGCGGCACCATCTGCACGCCGTGCTTGGCGCCCCGCGCCAGCCCTTGCATTCCCTCCCCGTCCTCCACGGTGGCCGCCCCTCCCGCCCCGGAGAGCGGCGCCTCCTGCGCCACCGGCGTTGCCGCCTCGCGGCCCCTGGCGCGGCGGACCTCCTCGTCGGTAGCTACGCCCATCTCCGCTACCCGTTCCGTTCTTCGTGATGATTACGTGTGCAGTGTGCTGACCGGGCCTGCCAGTCAGTGCCCATTTTGTTTCTGTTTTTTTTTTCTTCCTCCTCGGGTTTCCTTCCTCTCTTTTCCCGCTGATTCGCACCGTGAAAAAAAAGGGTTCCCGCTGTTTCCATGGAAGTACGGTTGGATTCCATTGCAGGCTGTCACGTTCGTTTTGTTTGCTTCTCCATGTTTTTTTTTCTTTTTAGGAAACTTCTCTCTATCATGTTCAAAGAGCGGAAAGAAAAGCATTACTTGTAATTACAAGAAAAATGTTCACGTGTTGCAAAACATACGTTACAAAAATGTTCTGTATTTTTATACAATGTTTAATTAAAAAGTAGTATTCCTGTATTTGGAAAATACGTAACTTAAAAATGTCAATGTAATTATACAAAAATCTGTATTGTTTTAATCTTCATGTAATTAAAGGTGTTCACACGCTTAAAAGAATTCGTATGACTAAAAAGTGTTTAAGTTTTTTAAATGTGTAATATTAAAAGTGTTCATGTGTTTTAAGCGAAAGAACATGTAATTTTAAAAAGTGTTCGTACATCTTAAAATATGTCGGTGTGTTTTTATAAAAGAGATAAAAGAAATCAAAAGGCAAGAAAGAAGAAAGACAAAAATAAGAAGCAAGCATACAAGTTTTTTTGTTTTTTGGATTGTTCTTCAAATCTCAAGTTTTAGTACCCAAGTTGAGAGAATCTTGTATGTTCTCTGGTATGTTCAACAAAGGTAAGATATGATTATAGATAGATCAAGAAATCCTAAGCTTCTATTGAGGAGTGGTGAGAAAAAAGGTTGGAGAAGAAGAGGAGGAGGCAACAAAAGTATCCCTTGAGGAGGAACATGATCATGATCATGAGCTCATACTAGCTACCAGTGAAGATGAAAAAGAAGTTGCATCTACCAACTCAGAAGAAGACGAAGCCAGTGTAGTAGAAGGTGGAGAAGAAGATGAGAGACTAGACTTGAGAACATTTAAGTTCTCCATCTGCCAGCTCTTAGTTTTGTGGGATGAGTAGATATCTTTTCAACCACATCTCTTGAACGCCCACCATTTTTTGCGCCAATTTCATTCGAAATAAATAGCAATATTGATTAACTATAAGTGTGTTGTTCATAGCGGCCGATCACAACCAAAAAGAGGCAGATGTTCATTGGTTTTACATGCACCTGGTCACAAAAGTATCATCAGTCTGGCAGTACATGAAAAGAAGGTAGTTTTGCCCTCCTAGACCTAATATCCGAGCCTCCACGCTCACTCTACCACCGGCTCCTCCTGGCCATCTGTTGCCTTCTTGGCCACCTCCTTCTCGGACGCCTCCAACTTGGCCGACAAGCGCTTCAATATCCTAACATGGACGAATGTTGGGGACTACTGTTGCTGGCCAACATGCTGCACGGCATAGAAGTAGAGCGGCTGATATTGCTCCGGCCAGGGCGATGTCTGCATGGGCAGTTGTGGCTGCGGCGCACAGCGACCCTGCCCCTCTTGTCCATCGTGTGCCCCGCCACGTCCGCCGCCCCGCCGTCCTTTTTATTGTTGCCGACGCACCTTTTTCCCTTCGCTTTGAGGAGGCGGACTTGTGGTGTCACCGAGTCGTTCCTTTGTGCCCCCACCTTGCTTGGATCCTTCACCACCGTTGGCTTCGGTACATCCATGAATGGGCGCATGCGACGGTGGAAGCGAAAAGGGTGAGAATTGGGGCGGAGCGAAGCGGAGAGGGCGTGAAATGCACGGGCTTTGGCGCGGAAACAATGTGGATGTAGCCAGATGCACAGGCTCCGCCTCGTTTTTTGGGTGGGCTGAGGGTGTCCGAGTCCTACGTGACGGATGCCGGGACTCCCGTGAAACCTCCTGATTTGCTTTCGATTTACGGGATTTTAGACAAGTGGACTTGTCCACGGACCGACGTGGTATCGTGTTGGATGACATAACGGGTCCACATAACTCGTTCCGAACGATTGAGGACAGTTTATGAATCTGCATTGGAGATGCCCTGGAAAAAGTCCGAGGCGCTGCACGGCCTGTCCAGCCGCGGCCCCGCCACAAAGTTCGACGACCCCGCCAAGCCACACCTGCACTCACGTCGTGCCGCCGTGTACAACGGCGTCGTCTTCGCCAACGTCATGAATAGTACCGCCAGCTTCAACGAGACCCTCTCGAAATCCATCGGTCGGGTACATGCACCTTCACTTCACACATATACTCTACTTATATTATATGGTACTCTGGATACAAACATGCATGTCCAGCTGGATTGACACGTATGATTAATACGTGCATGTCTCAGGAATTGTTTATTTTTTTCATTTGGAGGCTGTGTCGACGGAGGCTCGTGCGATGTACTACAACCTTGGCAAGGGCGGGCTGACGTACTGCATGTTAGACAATGTAAATGTGTACGTGGTGGTGTTGTATAAACCACGTACACGTATAGTTGTGTTGCGTGAGTTGTACTCTAGGTAGTTTAGGTTGTTGGGATTGATCTCTATCTTGTATAGATCTTAGCTTGAGGACCAATCCACCAACAACCTAGCTACCGCCCTTGTACCAACGCTTTATAAATAACACGCAACGCGTCCCTGTGAAAGCATACGCTTCAACCATTTTTACATGTGGTATCAGAACCAAGAGGTCTTGAGTTCAAGACCCGGCTGGCGCAATTAAATTGCAGCCCACTTTCGGTCCACGTTTAGGCCTGAGGGAGCCACACGTGAGGGGGATTGTTGACGTATAATGTGCTGCCTAGTCTCTTCCATCAGATCGGTCTTTTGGTTGCATTGGCTAGAGCATGCACTTCTACATGGTATTCAGATCCTAACCTCTAGCGCATCCCAAAACCCTAGCCATGGCCTCAAGCTCCGCCGCCGCCGCCGCTGCACCAGCCCTCATTCCCATCGCCGAACGCCTCCATCACTCAAACTTCCTGGTGTGGCGTGCCCAAGCGATTGCTGCCATCCGCGGCGCTCAGCTCGTCGCCTACATCAACCCCGACAGAGAAGAGCCGGCGCCCAAGCTCATGGACAAGGAGGGCAAGCCAACAGATGCGCCCAATACGGCGTATGAGATCGCCAGGGCGCAGGATTCCCAGGTTCTGAGCTTTCTGTTCAGTTCAGTCTCACCTCCTGTGATGATCCAGATTGCCCACTGCACCACGGCCTCGGCAGCATGGACTGCCATCACGGAGATGTTCATCTCCCAAACCCAGGCGCACGTGGTGAACACGAGGATCGCCCTGTCAAACACCAAGAAGGGCACCTCGACTGTCGCCGAGTACATCGGCCGCATGAAGGCGCTCGGAGACGAGCTAGCTTCTGTTGGGAAGCCCCTCACCGACGATGACATGGTGTCATACATACTCGCCGGCCTCGACTTCGACTACATGGGCTTCGTCTCCTCCCTGTGCGCCAGGGCCGAGCCGATCAAGGTGAACGAGCTCTACTCCCTCCTCGTCGGCTTCGAGAACAGGCTCGCCATGTTCGACGGCGGGCACCAATCCTCTCACTCCTCCGCCAACGCCGTCTCCCATGGCGGCGGCCGTGGCGGACGAGGGGGTGGACGTGGCGGCGGCCGCAGAGGTGGAGGCGGCGGCCGCGGGCAAGGCCGTGGAGGTCGCGGCCAAGGAGAAGGCCGCAACGATCTCCCTGAGTTCTTCTGTCAGATCTGCTCCAAGCCCAATCATGTCGCTATGGAGTGCTACCGCCGCTTCGACATCGCGTTCACCAAGGAGAAGAGCGCAGCGGCTGTCAACACCAACACCAGCTCCTACGGGGTCGACACCAACTGGTACGTCGACACAGGGGCTACACATCACATCACCAGTGAGCTTGACAAGCTTACCATGAGGGAGAAGTACTCCGGCCAAGATCAAGTGAACATGCACAATGGCGCAGGTATGAAAATTATCCATGTTGGTCAAGCCAACATTCATACCCCCACTCGCAATCTTCATCTTAAAGACATATTGCATGTTCCTAAAGCAACCAAGAACTTGATCTCTGCTCATCGTTTATCACATGACAATCATGCCTTTCTTGAAACTCATCCACACTATTTCTTTGTCAAGGACAAGGCAACGAAGAAAACCCTCCTACAAGGCAGATGTAGGGGTGGCCTCTATCCCCTCTCATCTGCACCTTTGAGCTCGGGCAGGCAGGCGTTTGGTGCCACCAAGGTCTCTCCATCGAGGTGGCACAGCCGATTAGGTCACCCTTCGTCAACAATCATTCAGCATGTTCTTAGGAAGAATAAAATTTCCTTTTCAAATAGTGAGTTGAATAAAGAGAGTATATGTGATGCTTGCCAAAAAGGCAAAAGTCACCAACTCCCCTATCCGAATTCCATTAGTGTTTCCAATGCTCCTTTAGAGCTAGTTTTTTCTAATGTATGGGGGCCTGCCCGAGATTCTATTAATAGAAAGAATTATTATGTGAGTTTCATCGACGATTTCAGCAAGTTCACTTGGATTTACATTCTTAAACATAAGTCTGAAGTGTTCAAAATATTTCATGAATTCCAAGCTCTTGTTGAAAGACGCTTTAATCGTAAAATCATCACCATGCAAACAGATTGGGGTGGTGAGTACGAGCGTTTAAACTCCTTTCGGCAAATTGGCATCACTCATCACGTCTCCTGCCCTCACGCACACCGGCAAAATGGGTCGGCCGAAAGGAAACATCGGCATCTTGTGGAAGTCGGACTTTCACTATTAGCACATGCCTCCATGCCCTTAAAATTTTGGGATGAGGCTTTTATAGCTGCCACCTACCTTATCAATAGAACTCTCAGTAAGGTGATAAATCTTGAAACACCTCTTGAACGATTGTTCCAGGAAAAACCAAATTATCATGCTCTCCGCACCTTTGGATGCGCTTGTTGGCCTAATCTCCGCCCATTCAACTCTAAGAAGCTTGAATTCTGCTCCAAATGTTGTGTTTTCTTGGCTATAGCAATCTCCATAAAGGGTTCAAGTGTTTGGATGTAACCGCCGGACGGGTTTATATATCTCCTGACGTCGTGTTTGATGAAACCGTGTTTCCTTTTGCCTCACTAAACCCCAAAGCCGGTGCTCTCCTTAGGTCAGAAGTTCTTCTTCTTCCTGAAAATTCTGTCACCAATGAGCCTCTTGATCATGGGGATGAAATTAGTGCTAATCCATCGGTTAATTTTCATGCAAATCCTGCCATAAATTTTGGAGGAAATCCTGTTGTGCGTCATGATTTTATGCAGCATCAGCCTGACGTGGAACACAAGGAGGATCCAGGTGCTGGCAGCGACAGTTCTGCAGGCGGCGATCCCGAGCGAAATCTCTCGACCGCCGCGCCTGCAGGTGGGGACAACACCTCGCCCACGCGCGACAGCAACCTGCCCACGCGCGACCGCGACACGTCCACGCGCACGCCTCCGCCCGCTGACGCTGATTGCGGGCCCGCTAGGAGCAGCCCCACAGCGCACTCCGGATCAGGCGGGTCTAGGGGCGGTACGGCTGCCTCTCCGAGTCGCCAGGTGGCGGCCTCTGCACCATGCATCGATGCGGGGGAACGGCGGGCCCTCGATAGCATCTCTGGGTCTGCCGCGTCTGCCTCTGATCCTGTCGAGATCCGCCTTGGATCGGGCGCGCCTGGCTCCTCTGCGGCAGATCCGGTGGGATCTTCTACACCAGCTGCGGGATCTTCTGCGCCAACAGTTGCTGCACCCGAACAAACTCGGCGTACACGTTCTCAACATGGTATTGCAAAACCCAAAGTATGTACAAATGGTACGGTCAGGTATGGTAAAACTAAGTTTGCTGGTCTTACTACAACAGAAGAACCACATAATCTACATGAAGCCTTTGCAAGTAAACAATGGGAAAATGCAATGGATGAGGAATATAGTGCATTAATCAAAAACAAAACTTGGCACTTAGTTCCTCCGGCCAAGGGCAGAAATATTATTGATTGCAAATGGGTTTATAGAGTTAAAAGAAAAGCTACAGGAGAAATAGATAGATACAAAGCCAGGCTAGTTGCAAAAGGCTTTAAACAAAGATATGCAATTGACTACGAGGACACCTTTAGTCCAATTGTTAAAGCTGCTACTGTCAGACTTGTTCTATCTATTGCAGTATCAAAAGGTTGGAGTCTTCGTCAATTGGATGTGCAGAATGCGTTCCTTCATGGCGTTCTAGAGGAAGAAGTGTATATGAGACAACCTCCTGGGTATGAGGTGAAAAACGAGCAACACTATGTATGTAAGCTTGATAAGTCCTTGTATGGGTTAAAACAAGCACCTAGAGCATGGTATTCTAGGTTAAGTGAAAAACTTCAAAGGCTTGGCTTCAGACCATCGAAGGCTGACACTTCATTATTCTTTTATAGCAAAGGCAAGATCACCATCTTTATGCTTGTGTATGTCGATGACATTATTGTGGCTAGCTCTTCACAGGAGGGAACTACAGCATTGTTGGAAGATCTCAGAAGGGATTTTGCCTTAAAAGATCTCGGTGATTTGCATTATTTCTTGGGAATAGAGGTGAAGAAAGTCAAGGATGGTATACTTCTAACTCAAGAAAAATATGTATCAGATGTATTAAAACGTGCTGGTATGATGAATTGCAAAGTGTCAAATATGCCTCTGTCCACATCCGAAAAGCTCTCTAAGAAAAACGGTGAAATCTTGGGAGCTCATGATTCTACAAATTATAGAAGTGTGGTAGGTGCATTGCTGTACTTGACTTTAACAAGGCCTGATATATCCTTCTCTGCCAATAAAGTATGTCAATTCTTGCACTCTCCTACACTTGAACATTGGACTGCAGTAAAAAGAATTCTCAGATATCTCAGAGGAACCATGAGCACTGGACTAAAATTTTCCAAGTCAAGTTCTACATTGGTAAGTGCCTTTTTAGATGCAGATTGGGCAGGATGTCCAGATGACAGAAGGTCCACAGGTGGCTTTGCTGTTTTCTTTGGACCCAACTTGATATCTTGGAGTGCACGCAAACAAGCAACAATATCAAGGTCCAGTACTGAGGCAGAATACAAGGCTTTAGCAAATGCCACAACTGAAATTATATGGGTTCAAACTCTATTAAAAGAGTTAGGTGTGACACACTCACCAGTTGCATGTCTTTGGTGTGATAATATTGGTGCCACTTACCTTTCAGCAAACCCAGTATTTCATGCAAGGACAAAACATATCGAAGTTGACTATCACTTCGTGAGAGAAAGAGTAGCCAAGAAGCTATTGGACATTCGTTTCATTCCCGCCAATGATCAAGTTGCAGATGGCTTTACCAAAGCCTTATCATGACATAAACTGGAAGATTTCAAGAGCAATCTCAACTTGGTAAGTTATGATTGAGAGAGAGTGTTAGACAATGTAAATGTGTACGTGGTGGTGTTGTATCAACCACGTACACGTATAGCTGTGTTGCGTGAGTTGTACTCTAGGTAGTTTAGGTTGTTGGGATTGATCTCTATCTTGTATAGATCTTAGCTTGAGGATCAATCCACCAACAACCTAGCTACCGCCCTTGTACCAACGTTCTATGAATAACACGCAACACGTCCCTGCGAAAGCATACGCTTCAACCATTTTTACACTGCAGCCCCAACTCAACCTGTTGCGCGACCCGCCCTGGAGACGCCCGGCGAGGGCCCCTTCGTGGTGGGGCGCTACGCCGTCAACTTCGTGCGCGGCATGCAGGACATCCTCCGCCACGACACGGCGGCGGACCCCAGTCCCGGCCGATCAAGACGTCGGCGTGTTGCAAGCACTACGCCCCCTACAATCTCGACGACTGGCACGGCCACACCCGCTTCAAGTCGACGCGCGCGTCCAGGAGCGCGGGACATGGTCGAGACCTTCCTCCGCCCCTTCGAGATGTGCGTCCGCGACGGCGACGTCAGCAGCGTCATGTGCTCCTACAACCGCGTGAGCGGCATCCCGGCCTGCGCCGATGCCAGGCTGCTCTCCCAGACCATCCGCGGGGAATGGCAGTTCCACGGCTACATCGTCTCCGACTGCGAAGCCGTCCGCGTCATGGTCGACAACGTCACGTGGCTCGGCTACACCGCCATCAAGGGCAGTGCCGCCGTGCTCAAAGCCGGGCTCGACCTCGACTGCGACGAGAGCTGATTCTGTTAGAAGGGAGAGAGGGATTGGTGAGGGCGAGTATATATTGAGTACAAGACTTGGATGGCAAAAAGCCTCTCCTGGAGACAAGGTAGGAGAAGGATTGACTACCAAATACAAGTAACCCAATATATATCTCTAACATCCCCCGCAGTCGTAGCGGTAGCGTGACACACAACAAGAGCGTCGCGGACGGTCAGACTGAAGAGAATAGCAGCCGGGCTGACATCCCCCCCCCCCCCCGCAGTCGTAGCGGGAGCGTCGTGGACGGTGTCGCATCACGGACGCGTTGACTGTAGAGGAAGCCGACGAGTTGCTCAAGCGGATGATAGCCCTTTGTGCCGATGTCGAGGTAGCCGACAGCGTACGATGGTGTAGACGTGGTCGAGGTAGCCGTGAGAAGAATGTCGTGGTCGATGTCGAGTCGGGGTAGCCGATGTCGAGGAAAACGCCGTGGAGCTGCGGGCACAAGGAAGCGCCGAGTTAGCATGGGCGCAGTGATGTCGAAGTAGGGGTGCGCCGAGAGGTAGACGGTGTTGACGAAGCGTCGCACCAGGTTTGCCAAGCCTGTGGACACGTCATGGACGAAGGCATGCATCGGCGTTGCCAGCACCGGGCATGTGTAGACAGACGAAGACGAAGTTGACGAAGTGCCGCTCCAGGCTTGCCAGGCCCAAGGACACGTCATGGACGAAGGCACGCACTGATGTTGCTAGTACTGGGCATGCGTAAATGAGGGACCTGCACGAGCTGTACCCATGTCGGAGAAGTCGGAGAGGCCGGCAGAGAAGAACTCGACGACGGTTGCGGCGTCAATCGGCGTGGGGCCAATGTCGTCCGTCGTTGTCGGTGTAGACGAAGTGATCGGGGTAAATGACGGCGACGCTGGCGACGGGCTGTTGCTGGACGAAGATGGAGGTGGACGGGCGGCGGCGGCGGCGGCTAGGTTAGGAGCGCGGCGACGATGGTTGAAGTAGGCGAGGAACCCGACAGCGTGACGAAGACCTGCGCGGACGGTGGTGTTCCCGCACCAAGTGAGATGGCGCGGCGCATACAACGGGAGGTCGACGCGCGGTGACGACGGGGGTGACCACGGGCCGCGTCTACAGCCCGTAGGGGCGACGCAACGACGGCGGGTAGGTCGGGGCAACGACGGGAAGACCTCGGGGCGGCGGCTGGGACCACGGGTCACGGCGCTACGACCCAAAGGGACGACGTAGCAGCGGAGCCCGGATCGGTGCAACCGAGGGGACGACCTCGGGGCGGCGGCGGGAACCGCGTATCACGCGACTACGCCCCGAAAGGGTGACGCAGCCGCTGCGCGCTAGTCGATGCTGCCACGCGGAGAACCACGTACGACGGCGCTGCGGCCCGATGAGGCGACGCAGCGGCAGCCCGTTGCACGATCGATGGAGGAGCGCGCTGAACCCCAGAACGATTTTCACGGGACCTGCGAAGACGCGCGTAATCCATAAACCAGATCGATCGCACTGCGTCGATGGAGCGAAGCAGCGAACAGGTGATCAATCTAACCGCTTGCAAGGTCGAGGATGTGACTGCTGGACGGACGATGAAATCGATGTAGCTGTGTATGACCGGACGTAGCAATAGGCGTTGCGGGCCAGCGGAGACACGCACGAGCAGATAGACACCCTGGCCAAGGTAGCACTCACGTGCGGTGCATGTGACACGAAAGTGCCATACTGAAATAAAATTTATTCACAGACATCTCCTACAAACTTCTTTCTTTTAGGGGTCCTACAGACTTCACTAGCCTGATTAGCACACAGATGAGCAACCACATTGGCTTCCCTCCTACCAAAAGAAATATACAAACTAGTGAAATTCCCGCATAGCTCCTTCACCTCCTGCATAGGTCCCATGATGTCAGCTCTATCAAATTCTTGAGATTTCCACAGATTAAGAACTTCCAAAGCATCACTTTCAACAATGATCCTGTGCCAGCCCATGTCGTTAGCTAGCATGACTGTATCGCGGATTGCATATGCCTCCATTAATCTAGCTGAGGATGCATAATCATACCAAAGTGCTTGTGCCCTCACCAGATTACCCGTTAATCAGCAGTCAACAACATGTAGCCTAGGTGCTCTACAATGGCGTCTCCCAACACGCTCCTCCTCTTCCTGGTGGCAGCCCTCGTCTGCGCCACCATCCCCACATACTCCTCCGGATCCGCCCCCGCCCGCCCACGCCGACAGCGGCGGCGTCAAGAAGGTGTACACCAAGGCGTGCGAGGAGGCGCAGTTCGCGGGGATCGGGCCCGACATGGCCCGCTTCGGACGCGTCGCTGCCGTACGCCCACCGGGTGCGCGACCTCATCGGCCGGATGTACAACGGCACCGTCTTTCGCCAACACCATCAACACCGCCGCGAGCTTCAACGAGATGCTCTGGAAATCCGTCGGCCACGTACCCATGCATGCATGCACCTTCACCTCACTTCACACTTCACACACGTATATTTCTTCTATGTACAAACACACGTATTGTTTGCTTTGGTGAACGGAATACCAGTTAAAAGATGGTAAATAAAAACTGCAGCCGTGACAGAAAGAATTCAAAGCAGAGTAAACCAGTCGCATCAAAGCAAATACGAGTGTGTGGCGAATCAACTTATGGTTGGATGGTTACAAATACATTGGAATTCCCTTCCAGCAATGACATTGGTGCTCGCATTCTTATGAATTTAGTTCAGGCCTTTCAGCGATGTGCTTTCAGTGAGAGAAGACGTTCAAGCTGACTACGAATGTGTCTGCGGCGTCTTCGTCAATCTCAAAATGATGTGCCGGCCCAGTCTCTCAGAGGTGCTCGTAAGGGTGGAGTGTGTGTGCGTGCGTTCATAAGGATGAATGTATGTATGTATGTATGTATGTATGTACGGGTGTCTGCGTCTGTACTCTATTCAAAAAAAATAAGAGTGTGACACTAGAATCGACAACACATAATACCATTGTGACAAACCTATTAAGGCGAGTAATAGGCCCCGGTGCACCGGCCGAAATTTCGGCTGATCACTCCGCATACGTATTATTCGTCCAGTATTACCCACACGATGCCATCTTCCCCACTTGCTTCGTTATTTAAAAAAGCATATTGTGTGTTCATCCAGAGCACCCGCACTGATCTCCCCGAGTCGTCAGCTAGCCCGCCGGCCATCCATGTCGCCGCCGGCCGCCGCCCTCATCGCCGTCGGTCGCTGCCTAGACGTCCTCCCAGCCACCGGCTCCTCTCCAGCGTCACCGTCGCTTGTTCCTAGCATGGCCCGCCCCGGTCACCGTGGCTCTTGCCGGCTCCACTGCATGCAGATCCATCCGCGAAGGTTGCAACTCTGACGAAGGAGTGCCGCCATTGCATCAATGGTGAAGTGCCAGTTCCAGCTTTATGATGTCGGGTTGAAGCTTTTCAAAAATAGGGTTGAAGCTTTTCATATCAACGATTGCAACTTTTTCGTTGTGTACTCGCGAGTTGAAGCTTTCTATAAAGCTGGTTGAAGCTCTTCAGTTCAATGGTTGAAGCTTTCCAAAATGACGGCTGTAGATTTTCTTATTTCGTAGTGGTCAGATGAAACTTCTTTATTCCGCTGTTTGAAGCTTTTTCGAATACGGTTTTGAAGCTTTCACATGAACTATTGAAGCTTTTTTCAGTCCATGGTGTCTTGTTCAAGCTTTATATACTGCTAGTTGAAGCTTTCGAATCGAATGGTTGTAGCTTTTGTGATTGCCGGTTGCAACAAAAACAGCTTCTGGTTTCAGCTCACGTCGGTACTTCCAGCAAAACTCTTGTTTGCCGCCCTTCGCGGTTGCAGCATCTTTTCTACACGGTTGTAGCACTGACTCTACTGATTCCAGCAAATCTCACTTTGCAAAAATTCACCGCCTTTCGTTTCCAGCTTTTTATTGTGTGGGTTGCAGCGCTTTTCTCAGCCGGACACAACACATTGTAGCATAGTAGAATTTAATGTAGCTGGAGGTAGAAAAAGGTAACAATAAGGTAAGAGATAACTAAGGGAGAAAAAAGGGTAGTCACGCGGGCCCACAGCATGAGACATGGGGGGGCGGGCAGTTTGCTAAGAGTGCGCCAGCGTGGGATGAGAAGCTAGCGTGGTGCGCGTGAGCAAACGCGGCCGGCCGAAAGTTGCATCGGCACGCCGTGTATAAACGTTTCCCATACATTAATACATTATACACATTGGCATTCTCAAATCAACTGCGAGTAGCAATTTGAATTGTATCAATAGACCAAGAGCATGAAGAGCTTTTCCCGAAGAAAAAAAGAGCATACAAGAGATACAACTAACTTGCAGTATATACGAGAATAAAGGACAAGGCCATCATCAACTCATATCCTCATCAGAAGATTCACTCTCCCCCATTGTTGGATCGAATTCATCAGAGTCACTGTCCTCATAATAGAAGGGAGGTCGTATATCTTCCCTGCCCATATCGTATATCCCTTTTAATGGGTGCCTCAACACACCCATTCCTTGGTTCTCACATGCATAACATTCACCTGCCAAAGTAAATCACAATGTTAGAATCTTTCTAGGTCACTACAAGTCATAAGGTGAAAATTTTCCATACCATATCGATAATGCTCCAAAGGATAACAGGCATATAGTTTCATCATACATATTGATTTGACCTCGGCGAAGTACATTGCCGATGTCCAATCAGCAGAGCCAGGCTTCTTTATCTTGACAGTAAAGTTCAAGTGATGAAATATCTTTAAATAATTCTCCACACTAAAACATTGATGGACAAGCCCGTCAAATTCATAATCAACTCCCTAAGATGAAACAAGTGTTAGTCATAGTCCTCTACAGTCCCAACAATTAAAAAGATTTTAGGGCAGGCGTGGAGAACCTTAAGATCATCTTTGCTCTCGATGTATCTTTTGAAAGCCACCATCGCCTCCTCGCTCATCCATCGTTTTGCATTTGCAGCAATTTCTTCTGTCATAGAAGCATAGGTATGTTGTCCTTGTGCTTGGACTGATTGGGTTTGTTTTTCAACTTGCATGTCTGCATATTCTCTAATGGTTTCAAAGTCGAGTGGCCAATAATCTTGTGCTTGGAAAAATTGAGCTCGTTCTTCATCTTGTCTTATCTCAAATTCTATATCACCTTCATGGTCAAGTGGATAAAATTCTTCAATTATCCCCTGCCTGGATAGAAGTATCAGAATCCTGTCAGCAAAACATGGTTCATAATGTGATCTAGATAGATATACGAGACAACATGGGACAAGATGCAATAAACTGATTCTCAAATTATTTAGAATTGCATTAATAAACAAAGCACTCTTTGCTTAGATATAGGAGAGAAGTCTTGTAATAAACCTTGCTTTATTCACTTTGAACCTTTGATTATAGTATTCTTGTATGGATATAATACAAGTTCACTACGCAGGGTTCACTAACCAGGTTCTAGAAATACAGATGATGTGGGGTTCACTATGCCTAGCAACTGAGCTATTCTGAATTATGACATGCGGAAGACTTATATTTAGGAACGAAGGGAGTAGTACCAAACTGCTTCACGGCCAACAATAGTTTTTTGACAGAGACCCATGTCTGTGATTTTGACAAACAAAAAAGGAAGAGACTCCCCAGGAGATGATACGATCAGCACGTCCCTGGGACCGAGGCTGTGTCTCACCGTTGATTGAGCTAGTTCATCCACAAACTAAAAGAAAATAAACAATGGCAGGGAGGTGAAGGGGAGGGAATCTCACCCAGTTTCACTTTCACTCGAAGAGGACGCCGGAGAGCCGGCGGGAGGTGAAGGGGACCCCTATAATTATACACACGCACACCCTACCCCTATTGCTATATCGTAATCCAAATTCAAGTACCCCCTCTGTTCCCATAATGTAGTGCATATTTTTTTTTCAAAAATCAAATCTCTCAAACTTTGTCCAAGTTCATGGAGAAAAATATTTACAATTAGAATATCAAATATATATCATTAGATTCATCACAAGATGTTGTTCATATTTCATAAATTTGGTATTATAGATATAAATATTTTTCTCTATAACTTGATCAAAGTTTACAAAGTTTGACATTTTAGAAAATATATATGCACTACATTACGGAACAGAGGGATTATAAAGATAAAGGCTAACTTCATACGAGCGAGCGGAGTTAGGCCCGTCGCTGGTAGGCTTGGGCCGATGGATCAGTATTGACCTAGATCACATGTGTTATATATATATCCTTTGTAAGCCGTCGCACGGGATAAGTTGAGCAGTTGTAAATCCTATGGTTTTCTAAGGGCATCTCCAACGGCGACCCACAAATTTTCTTCATCATCCGTCCGTTGGCAGGGGGAGCAGTCCACGGACACAGTTGCGGGAAGCCGCCAGCCAACACTGCCCGCATACATTTAACCACTCTTTGAACTAACCAGACAAAATACATGCAAACACGGCGGATTTCATACGAATAGGACAAAATTCATTATATTTTGGACATATTTTTAACTTAAAATGATATTGGACTAAGATAAAACCTAGTCTACGGCCGGTGCCGGCGGATATCCATTTTGACGACATGGACACCTTTGACTAATGTACGACCAGCCACGGCGGATCTCCATTGTCCTTCCCTTGCCCAGCAGGCGTGAGCCACAAAGGTATATGCTTCAGCACAAAGGGCGGCTGGCTTCCCCACGGCTCATCGAAGTAGAACCGCTGGCTGATGCTTTAGCCAGAGAGGAAGGGTGCCTCTTCTGCACGGATCAGAGTTGGTTTTGGGGTAGGGACGACGATGGCCTTCGAGAGGGCAAGACACCGGCGTCGCCTCGGCGGTGGCCTTCATGGGACCCAAGCGGCGGTGGCCTCCCGTGTTACTTCTCCTCGATGATGGCGGCGGCCGCGGATGTTCTGGGCATCGTCTCGTCAATGTCTGCATAGCCGGCTTCTTTCTCCATCGGTAGGGCGTGGTTACGCGCGCGTTGATGGTGGATGGAGGGATCGCAGGCACGGGAGGCACCGTATGACACGACGTCGTCCACGGCAGCCAAGATGTTCGTGCTGCCATCCCCCACCCCTCATGCCGGCTTGTAGCAACTCGCCACTCCTCGGCAAGCTGAACCACGTGCCGGCGTCGAGCTTCAGCCTCCGCGAGCTGGCCTGCAACGGCCTGGAACGTCGATGAAGGTGGAACAGACAGTTGGCTGGCTCGCCAGCTTTTATGTTGGAGAATTTTTCTTCCTACTAGCAAGATGCCCGTGCGTTGCACGGAACATCAAGATCTTGTGGGAGAAAAGGATGAACAAGGGAAGGCCTTATCTACAAATATGGAGAGAAGTGCAGGTAAATTGTCATAGTTTCCTTCCTATCCATTAGATATAGATCGGACGGTCTATATTGCAGGATGGCAGGCACACCATCATCACCAACTCTGCTTTTTATAAGAGTAGAGACTCGTCGGATGCCATGGAGGAAAATGTTAAATGAGGAAATGGGGAGCGAAGGTGTGGTGCGGTTCTTGCCGGGCGTCTCGCACCGTTTAAATAGCGAGCGGACGCGAGGATCCAACCGACTTGTGATTAATGATGGCCACCTCGAGAACGGACATGTGGCCGAAGTAGGTATCTCATCACACGCGTGGGTTAATAGAGGACGGTGGGCAGAATTCAGCCATTTGAATGCGACGAGGAGGCGTGCTCAGCTGAGCGTGCAGCAGGCGGCGCCCTCGGCCGGCATGCCGTTTCAATGGTAGAGGCAGTGAGAGGTTGCGTACGCTCTGATCCGGCTTCAATGTGAAGCGTCCGCTCTACAACGGCATGAATGCGTGCAGCTGGTGCCAGACGGGAACACGCGCTGGCAAGGTAGAGGGGGTTTGGGTGGGTCAGGATGGTCCGAAGCAGGCGTCAGTGTTGTCCAGACGCCCGCAAAGCCCCCCATATTTGTCTCCGGTTTGCGGGAGAAAACACGTCCGGATCGCTAGGCGGATCGACACATACCTTCCACGATCTGGGGTTTTCCACGTTAAATCCTCGTGTCTTATGTGTTGATTTTGACCTTCGTCATTTGATTTGCTTGTCGTACCTCTAACACCTGCTCCACCAAAGATGCCCCCGTGGTGCGGAACTGTGGCGAGCCATGGCGAAACATTGGAGCTTGCCGGACCTTAATTCTGTAAGGCCGACAGGTATCGAGTGTTTGTTCGACGTGTTGTACCCCATGCAGGCTGATGATCGCATGAGGGTCCTTATGGTGTTGTGGCGCGCTTGGCATATCAGCAATGAAAGAGAAGAGGCCTCCCCTGGTGGAGGTATCATGCCGGTTTCTGCTCAGCTATGAAGCATCCCTGGCTGCTATCCAGCGAGACCCGGACGGTGATCACATGAAGGGCAAGATGGTGCTTGCGCCCGCTGCGCGGATGGCACTGGCAAGGCATCAGGAGAACGCGCCAGTGCCGGACAGCATGTGGCAGGCCCCAGCTCCTGGGCGTGTTAAACTGAACGTCGACGGTTCCTACTGCCCCGCCTCTGGTGGTGCGGGTGCAGGCATGATCTTGAGGGACAGCAATGGAGCGATCATTTTTTCAGCATGCAGGAACCTTCTCTTCTGTGCAGATTCCTTGCAAGCGGAGTTGGCGGCTTGTCTCGAGGGCCTCAATTTTGCTATGCAATGGTCTCCTTTGCCTATGGACGTGGAGATGGACAGCCTGATTGCTGTGCAGGCTATCCAGTTAATGACTGATGATAAATCGCAACATGCGATGATGATTACTGAAGCTAAAAGACTTCTTGGTGAAAGGGAAAGCTCAATTGCTCATATTAGTAGGAGACAAAACCGTGTTGGGCATAGACTAGCTGAATTTGGTCGAGTAGAAGCTAGGACTGCCGTATGGTTAAAATCAGGACCTGCTAATGTACCGGAACTTTGTATGGAGGATCTTCCTCCAAGTTGAGCAATGAAATTCCCTTTAACCCTGCAAAAAAGAGGTTCTGAATTTTATATTCAAAATTTCCGACGATAAAAGACATCTGAAAAAAATTACAACCAGATTCTAACAAAACCAAGCAAAACTCAATCTCCACAAAAATGGACTATATGTCACTACTCCTCTATCTCCCCTCGAGCAAAAACCTAGACTGCTCATCTCTAACCTGCTGCAATGTGCTATCAAACAAAAATCGCATTTTGGAAACAAAGGGGGAAGATTAGAGTCGCCATCGATGGAGACAAAAATTCTAGGTTCTTCCATGCTTCTGCTACACAGCGCTCTCGCTCAAACAAAATCCCTCTGCTTATTCATAACTCCTTCGAAGTTTTCCTGCACGAACAAAAAGCCGATATCCTAAAGAACTACTTCCAACAACTAATCGGGAATACAAAAAATGCCACATGGAACTTTAGTTTACAGCAGCTATACCGCTCTCCCCTTCCCCAACTTTCAGATCTCACACAATCCTTCTCACATGACGAAATCCACCAGGCTTTTCTCACCATGAATGCAAACGCAAGCCCGGGCCCGGATGGCTTTGGACCAATCTTCTTCAGAAAATTTTGGAATGATATCAAACAGTTCATACTACCATTCTTCTCTGCCTTCCATGATCAAACGGCTTCACTTGAACGTTTTAACCGAGCCTTCATAATTCTCCTTCCCAAAACCCTGGCGCCAACGTCCCCAGATGCTTTTAGACCAATCTATCTTCAAAACTGTACTCCAAAAGCAGTTGCCAAAGTTCTCACAAACAGGGTCAAGCCCCTAATCCCACTGCTCATTCATTATGATCAAACGGGTTTCCTTCACGGATGCAACATCGCTGAAAACTTCATTTATGCAGCTGATATCCTAAGTGCTTGCCACACGCGTAAAGCGCCGACCATGGTCTTCAAGCTTGATTTCAGGAAAGCTTTTGACTCCATCTACTGGTCCTCCCTCTTTCAAATCCTACAAGCTCGAGGGTTCCCCCCCAATTTTCTGCTCCTAGGTCCAAGACATTCTCTACACTGGGAAAACGGCCATCTTCCTAAATGGCATTTCGGGGCCCTGGATCCAATGTTGATGCGGCCTACGACAAGGAGACCCCTTCTCGCCATACTTGTTCATCATCGTTGCAGATGTCCTCCAAAGATTGATTGCCAGCGCTTTCCAACAGAATGTTCTTTGCCATCCACTACGACCAAACGAACCACCTGTGACTCTGCAATACGCCGACGATACCCTTATCATCGCTGCTGCTAACGATGCAGCCACCTTAACCCTAAAACAATCACTCCACGATTTTGCCCTTGCAACAGGGCTGCTTATCAACTTCCAAAAAACGGCACTCCTCACCATCGCCACTGATCCATCCATGCAAAACAACATCGCCACTGCTATTGGATGCTCATTATCCTCCTTTCCACTAATGTACCTAGGCCTTCCTCTCTCCCCCACCAAACTGCCGCTCACAGCCTTCGACCCGATCATTGACAGCTTTTGGAAGTTCCTCTTCGGCTGGGTAGCGCGTCTGCTTTCACGCGGTGCTCGCCTGACTCTGCTAACTGCAGTCCTAGACTCTCTAACAGTCTATTTTATGTCAGTTTTTCGTCTACCTAAGTCAATTATAGCAAAACTTGACGCCATTCGGAGGGCGTTCTTCTGGTCTAATGAGGAAACTTGCACGGGTGCGAGCTGTTTAGTCGCATGGAAAAACGTTTGCAAACCGAAAGATACTGGTGGTCTAGGCATTAAAAATCTCGATGTTCAGAACCGCTGCTTGCTTATGAAATTCTCCTTCAAGATTTTGCAGAACCCAAACGTCCCTTGGACACAGTGGTATCACCAACAATATCCTCTTGGCATCTTAGCAAAAACTCCAAGGCCCTCCTTCCTCTGGAAAATTATCAACAAAAATTTGCCACTGCTCATTGAGCACTCATTTGTGATCACTTACAATGGGCTTTCCACCTTCTTTTGGTTAGACACATGGGTACTGCAGTCGCCTCTCCATAAAGTATTCCCCAACCTACACTCACACTCGTTGGATGACAAGGTTCTAGTGGCTACAATATGGCAAAAAGGCTTATTAACGAACCTGCGGAACCGTCTATCTAATGCTGCTGCTCGCGAGTTGGATTGTGTGCTGTTGCTGTTGCAGGATTTTCAGCAGGTAGATCGATCTGACGAACGGTCCCTCTCCCATGGGCTGCCATTCTCTGCCAAGAACGCCTACTCCTCCATTCTTGCCGAAGACTACGCTGATCCCCACCACGACTTTGTCTGGGCCTCCAAGGTGCCGATCAAAGTCAAGATCTTCGCCTGGCTTCTCCTCCGCGATCGGCTAAACACGAAAGCCAACATGTTTCACAAGCATATCGCCCAATCAGCTGCTTGCCCCCGATGTCAGGACCCGCACGAGGATGCACTCCATCTCATCTCCAACTGCTCCTACGCAACACAGGTTTGGTCCTCCTTGGGTCTGCCGTCGCCAACCTCCCTGGACGATCTGCACCAACACCCTACGATTCTTGGCCTCAACCCCAACATCTGGCCTTCGGTCGCTCTGACTGTTGCATGGAAGATATGGGATTCGAGAAATGCTCTCGTATTCAGAAATGAGGATCACCCCCACAGAACTACAATACGTAACATTGTAGCAGATTTCTCCCTCTGGGTCTTCCGGTTCAAAAACAAAGAAGACAATACCTCTGCTAAGCAATGGCTTAATTTCCTCTCTGCTGCTATTCATTAACAGTTGTTGTTGTAATCTGAACTACTGCTGTAATTTTTCGATCCTCTTTTGAGTGGTAATATATTCAGGTGGGGAAGCTCTCTCCCCCCCCCCCCCCCCCCCCCCCCCCCGGTGACCGTTCAAAAAAAAAACAGGCGCGGAACGTCCTCTGCAATGGTAGAATCGGATTCTACTACTATGGTGCAGGCTGTTAACAGAGAAGGATATGACCGGTCAGGTAGATTGACTTCTTTGCTCGTCTAAATCTTGTCAAGTTCAAAGTATAACCAGGCCATGCGGCCACTGCAATTCTGCAAACCTGTTGGTTTGGCCGTTTGCTTGGGTGAACGGAATGCCAATTATACCAAAAAAAAAAGGTAAATAAGAACTTGCAGTTCACCGACCGTGAGAGCAACAATTTAAAGAAGAGTAAACCAGTCGCATCAAAGCAAATATGAGCGTGACATTAGAACCAACAACGCATAATACCAATGGTACAAACCATTGCTGCGCTGCTACTCGTCATTCTTCAGATGCTGCTGGAGCTAGGAATACATTCTCAATTCAACTAGGAATCAACAGATCAAGAGCATACAAGAGCTACAGGTAACTCTTTTTTTTTGCGGGGAGAGCTACAGCTAACTTTTTCTTTTTGCGGGGAGAGCTACAACTAACTTACAGTACTAGAATAAAAGACAAGGCCATCATCAACTCATATCATCATCAGAAGATAAACTCCGGACTGTTGCTGGATCGAATTCATCAGAGTCGCTGTCCTCATAATATAAGGGAGGTTCTACATCTTCCCTGCCCATATCGTATATCCCTTTTAACGGGTGCCTCAATACACCCATTCCTTGGTTCTCACAGGCATAACATTCACCTGGCAAAGTAAATCACAATGTTAGAATCTTTTTAGGTCACTACAAATCATAAGGTGAAAAGTTTCCATACCATATTGATCTTCCTCCAAAGGATAACAGGCATAGAGTTTTATCATACATATCGATTTGACCTCGGCGAAGTACATCGCCGACATCCAATCAGCTGAGCCAGGCTTCTTTATCTTGACAGTAAAGTTGAAGTGATGGAATATCGTTAAATAATCCTCCATATTAAAACATTGATGGACAAGCTCGTCAAATTCATAATCAAGTCCCTAAGATGAAACAAGTGTTAGTCATAGTTCTCTATAGTCCCAACAATAAAAAGCATTTTAGAGCAGACGTGGAGAACCTTAAGATCATCTTTGCTCTCAATGTACTTGTGAAAGCCACCATCGCCTCCTCGCTCATCCATCGTTTCGCATTTGCAGCAATTTCTTCTTCCTTAGAAGCGTAAGTATGTTGTCCCCGTGCTTGGACTGATTGAGTTTGTTTTCCAACTTTCATGTTTGCATATTCTTTGTTAGTTTCAAAGTCGAGTGGGCAATATCCTTGTGCTTGGAAAAATTGAGCTCGTTCTTCAGCTTGTCTTCTCTCAAATTTTATATCACCTTGATGGTCGAGTGGATAAAATCCTCCAAATATCTCCTGCCTAGACAGAAATATAAGAATCCGTCAGCAAAACATGGTTAATAATGTAATCTAGATAGATATACAAGAAAGTTCACGTAGTGATACAACATGGGACAAGATGCAATAAACTGATTCTCAATTTAATTAAACTTGCATTAATAGACTATAAGCACTCTTTGCTTAGATCTAGGAGAAAAGTCATGTAATAAGCCTTGCCTTATTCACTATGAACCTTTGATTATAGTATTTGTGTATGGATATAAGACAGGTTCACTACGTGGGGTTCACTAACCAGGTTCTAGAAATACGGATGATGTGGGGTTCACTATGCGTGGCAACTGAGCTAATCTGCATTATGACATGCGAAAGACAATCGCATAGCTCCATTTAAAGCTATTTGTTGACCTAAAGAAACATAACAGCAACAACTTTTTTCTGAATATCAGTATGCATCATTATGAAATTATGAATCGACTGTTTCAGCATGTATCACCACCCTAGGCCAAACAATTTACATCCATGCTTTAGTCAACGTCTACTGTGACTAAATTTGAAGCTTGAAAGTCCTAAGGAAAACAGATATCAGTAATCGATCTTCAATGCACGAGGAAAGTGTGTATGCTGAGAAGAAGTTGTTTGAATCAAACGAATTATCCACAAATTCTTGCTACAATTGTTTACATAATTCATTTTCCATCATAATCTCATAATCGTGGTGGCATCCTCACCACCTCAAGGAGAAGGTAACCAAATCTATCAGATATGGATACATGCCACCAGTCTCAGGAGAGAACAACCATGCTAGGGTGAGATTGTTACCAAACACACCCAACAAGTACCCATTGTACAACCATATGGGCCATTAGTGCAGCCATACGGGTCATAAAAAGTACCCAACATTTCAACAAACCAGTTGTTAACTTACGAAAGGAAGGACAAAATAAAGATGGACATACCCCTCAGCTGATTCAAGTGTGTGAGATGTGTCATTCAGCGTCAGGGTCTCAAGCTCACGGCTGCTCACCTCCTCCACACGCTCCGGGACCCTGATCAAAACAAGCACGATGATGTGTGAGGTGACTATTACGACGAAGATGTAGAAACATAGCTAGGATTTGTTGGCCTTTTCTGTTTTTCTCATGAGAAATACAATGCAACAAATTTAATTTGACCAACCAAAACAGGGACTAGCCCCTGTGGCATATTGATTCAGAGGAAACAACCCAGGTGCACACATTTGCGGGGCCCAACAATGGAACCCAGATGGCAGGCTGGGTGCAAAGCTGAGCACAGCCAACTGGTTGTAGTTGACAACCAGTTCCTGTATAAACAAAAACTACAACCATATAGTATATCAAAATAAACAACTACTCCCTCCATTCCCAAATACAAGTCTTTTTAGAGATACCGATAAAAGACTACATACGGAGCAAAATGAGTGAATCTACATTCTAAACTACGTCTATATACATTCGTATGTACTCCCTCCGTTTCGAAATAATTGTCTTTTTAGAGATTTCAACAAATAACTATATACAGAGCAAAATGAATGAATCTACACTCTAAAACATGTCTACATACATCCGTATGTTGTAGTCCATTTGAGATGGCTAGAAAGACAATTATTTCGGAACGGAGGGAGTAGTTCATAGTAAAATCTTTACAAAGACTTAGGAAGTAGTACAAAACTGACTCACCGCCAACAATAGTTTTTGACAGAGATACATGTCTGTGAAAAAATAAGACTCCCAAGGAGCCGATACGATCAGCACGTCCCTGGGACTGGGACGCAATTAAACTTGAGGCCACTATCTCACTGTTGATTGAGCCAGTTCACAAAGTAAAAGAAAATAAACAATGGCAGGGAGGTGAAGGCGGGGGGGAGAATCTGACCGAGTTCCAGTTTCACTCGAACTGGAAGCCGGAGAGCCGGCGGGAGGTGAAGGGGATCGGTCGCCGGCCATCGCGAGGAGCCGGCGGAGGACAAGACAATAGGAGAAAGGAGTTTTTTTTTTTTTTGAGGTGAAGGAGAAAGGAGTTATGCGAAACTTGGTTTGGGTCTCTCCCGCAATTTAGGCGATGCGCACTTTTCATTTTGCTTTCTAGGGTGCCGAGGAGACCTCCTATTCCACGCGTAACAGACTCGGAAACGTAGTCTCAAAAAAAAAAAGACTAGGAAACGTGCACCTCAGCGTAGGGACGGGTGTTGGGCCTCAATCTCTGGCCCACCTCCGTTTCTTTCGTTCGCTGGACTATCTCGTGTGTGAGCAAAACAAAAATCGAATTTCTTGTAACATCAGTTGAAATGTCAAGAAAAAAGCATATTTTTTCGCAAATAAGGTTCTGGATTTATATTGAAAATTTCCAACGATGGAAGACATCTGAAAAAACAAGATTTTTTTTATTTTCGGCTGAAAAAAAGTTACAACAAGGTTCTAACAAAGCCAAGCAAAACTCAATCTCCAGAAGCCGAAGGTGAGCCGTTGCTGCCGCTCCATCACTGAAGCCGGCCTGATACTGTATCCTACCATCGGCGGGAAAATCTTCGTGCTAAAGTTCAGTTGGAACAATGCTCTGGAGAAAAAGCCAACATCATAGGAGCCTTGCAATTCAACAATGCTCTGCTCGTTTAAATCTTATCAAGTTCAAAGTAGCAGACTGTCTAGCTACAGGTGGTGCACAACCAGGCCATGCGACCACTGTAAACCTACTGGTTTCGCCAGTTGCTTTGGTGAACGGAATGCCAATTATACAAAAAAAAGGTAAATAAGAACTTGCAGTTCACCAACCGTGACAGCAAGAATTTAAAGCAGAGTAAACCAGTCGCATCAAAGCAAATACGAGCGTGACATTAGAACCAACAACGCGTATAATACTAGTGTGACAAAACATTGCTGCGCTGCTACTCGACATTCTTCAGATGCTGCTGGAGCTAGGAATGCATTCTCAAATCAACTAGGAATCAATAGATCAAGAGCATACAAGAGCTACAGCTAACTTACAGTACTAGAATAAAGACCAAGGCCATCATCAACTCATATCCTCATCAGAAGATTCACTCCCTCCCGTTGTTGGATCGAATACATCAGAGTCGCTGTCCTCACAATAGAAGGGAAATTGTATATCTTCCCTGCCCATATCATATATCCCTTTTAATGGGTGCCTCAATACACCCATTCCTTGCTTCTTACATGCATAACATTCACCTGCCAAAGTAAATCACAATGTTAGAATCTTTTTAGGTCACTACAAGTCATAAGGTGAAAATTTTCCATACCATATCGATCTTGCTCCAAAGGATAACAGGCATATAGTTTTATCATACATATTGATTTGACCTCGGCGAAGTACATCACCGATGTCCAATCAACTAAGCCAGGCTTCTTTATCTTGACAGTAAAGTTGAAGTGATGAAATATCTTTAAATAATTCTCCACACTAAAACATTGATGGACAAGCTCGTCAAATTCATAATCAACTCCCTAAGATGAAACAAATGTTAGTCATAGTTCTCTACGTCCCAACAATAAAGAGGATTTCAGGGCGGGCGTGGAGAACCTTAAGATCATCTTTGCTCTCAATGTATCTTTTGAAAGCCACCATCGCCTCCTCGCTCATCCATCGTTTCGCATTTGCAGCAATTTCTTCTTTCTTAGAAGCATAAGTATGTTGTCCTCGTGCTTGGACTGATTGGGTTTGTTTTTCAACTTGCATGTCTGCATATTCTCTAATAGTTTCAAAGTCGAGTGGCCAATATCCTTGTGCTTGGAAAAATTGAGCTCGTTCTTCATCTTGTCTAATCTCAAAATCTATATCACCTTCATGGTCAAGTGGATAAAATTCTCCAATTATCCCCTGCCTGGATAGAAATATCAGAATCCGGTCAGCAAAACATGGTTCATAATGTGGTCTAGATAGATATACGAGACAACATGGGACAAGATGTAATAAACTGATTCTCAATTTAATTAAAATTGCATTAATAAACAAAGCACTCTTTGCTTAGATATAGGAGAGAAGTCTTGTAATAAACCGAGCTTGCTTTATTCACTTTGAACCAAAGCACTGTTTGCTTAGATATAGGAGAGAAGTCTTGTAATAAACCTTGCTTTATTCACTTTGAACCTTTGATTATAGTATTCTTGTATGGATATAATACAAGTTCACTACACGGAGTTTACTAACCAGGTTCTAGAAATACAGATGATGTGGGGTTCACTATGCCTATCAACTGAGCTATTCTGAATTATGACATGCGGAAGACGATCACATAGCTCCAATTAAAGCTATTTGTTGACCTAAAGAAACATAACAACACGACCGTTTTCAGAATATCAGTATGCATCATATGAAATTATGAATCGACTGTTTCAGCATGCATCACCACCCTAGGTCACAATTGATTTACCTCCATGCTTTAGTCAATGTCAAACAATTTGCTACCTATTAGTGCAACCATACGGGTCATAAAAAGTACCCAAAACAAACAATTATTAACTTACGAAAAGGAAGGACAAAATAAAGATGGACATACTCGTCAGCTGATTCAAGTGTGTGAGGTGTGTCGTTCAGCGTGAGGGTCTCAAACTTAGACAGATCCTTGCTTGCACCCCCAAGCTCAATGCTGCTCACCTCCTCGACATGCTCCCGAGCCCTGATGAAAACAAGCACGATAATGTGTCAGTGACTATTATGGTGAGGGTGGTGGAAATATAGCTAGGATTTGTTGGCATTATCTGTTTTTTTCCATGAGAAGGACAGGGCAACAAAATAGTTAATACACTGTGATTTCAAACGGATATTGAACACACAGATTGATTCGCCACACACTCGTATTTGCTTTGATGTGACTGGTTTACTCTGCTTTGAATACTCCCTGGGACCGAGGCTGTGTCTCACCGTTGATTGAGCTAGTTCACAAACTAAAAGAAAACAAACAATGGCAGGGAGGTGAGGGGGAGGGAATCTCACCCAGTTTCATTTTCGTTCGAAGAGGACGCCGGAGAGCCGGCGGGAGGTGAAGGGGGTCGGCCGCCGGCCATCGCGAGGAGCCGGCGGAGGACAACCTAGGAGAAAGGAGTTATGCGGTGAAACTTTGGTTGGGTCTCTCCAGCAATTTAGGCGATGAACACTTTTTGTTTTGTTTTCTAACTATAGGGAGGAGGAGACCTCCTATTCCACGCTTTAACGCCCGGAACAGACTAGGAAACGGGTCGATTCTCAAAAAAAAAAAAAAAAAAAAAAAAACGGAAACGTGTCCCTCAGCCTAGCGACGGATGTTGGGCTTCAATCGCTGGCCCACCTCGGTTTCTTTCGTTCGCTTCGCTGGACTGTCTGTGTGTGAGAAAAAAAAAACGAATTTCTTGTTCTTTTTAACATGGTATATATACTCAGACGGTTATACATACACATATATTCACCCCTATAATCATACACACGCACACCCTATCCCTATTTTTATATTGTGATCCAAATTCAAGTAATCCCTCTGTTCCCATAATGTAGTGCATTTTTTTTTTCAAATATCAAACCTCCCAAACTTTGTCCAAGTTCATGGAGAAAAATATTTACAATTAGAATGTCAAATATATATATCATTAGATTCATCACAAGATGTTGTTTCATATTTCATAAATTTGGTATTGTAGATTAAATATTTTTCTCTATAACTTGATCAAAGTTTACGAAGTTTGACATTTTAAAAAATATATATGCACTACATTATGGAACAGAGGGAGTATAAAGATAAAGACAACTTCTGACGAGCGAGCGGAGTTAGGCCCCTCGTTGGTAGGCTTGGGCCGATGGATCAGTATTGACCTAGATCACATGTGTTATATATATATATATATATCCTTTGTAAGCCGTCGGACGGGATAAGTTGAGCAGTTGTAAATCCTATGCGTTTCTAAGGGCATCTCCAACGGCGGCCCACAAATTTTCTTCCTCATCCATCTGCTGGCAAGGGGGGGGGGGGCAGTTCGCGGACACAGTTGCGGGAGGCCACCAGCCAACACTGCCCGCATACATTTAACCACTCTTTGAACTAACCAGACAAAATACATGCAAACACGGCGGATTTCATACGAATGGGACGAAATTCATTATATTTTGGACATATTTTTAACTTAAAATGATACTGGACTAAGATAAAAACTAGTCTACGGCCGGTGCAGGCGGATATCCATTCCGACGACATGGATACCTTTGACTAATCCATGGCCAGCCACGACGGATCTTCATTGTCGTCCCCCTGCCCAGTAGGGGCGAGCCACGAAGGTATATGCTTCAGCACAAAGGGCGACTGGCTTCCCCACGGCTCATCGAAGTAGAACCGCCGGTTGATGCTTTAGCCGGAGAGGAAGGGTGCCTATGCTGCCCAGATCAGAGTTGGTTTTGGGGAAAGGGGCGACGGTGGCCTTCGAGAGGGCAAGACACCGGCGTCGCCTCGGCGGTGGCCTCCCGTGTTCTACTTCTCCTCGATGATGGCGGCGGCCACGGGCGTGCTGGGCGTCGTCTCGTCAATGTCCACATAGCCGGCTTCTTTCTTCACGCGCGGATATCCATTCTGATGACATGGATACCTTTGACTAATCTACGACCAGCCACGGCGGATCTCCATTGTCCTTCCCCTGCCCAGCAGGCATGAGCCACGAAGGTATATGCTTCAGCACAAAGGGCGGATGGCTTCCCCACGGCTCATCGAAGTAGAACCGCTAGCTGATGCTTTAGCCGGATCAGACTTGGTTTTGGGGTAGGGACGACGATGGCCTTCGAGAGGGCAAGACATCGGCGTCGCCTCGGCGGTGGCCTTCATGGGACCCAAGCGGCGGTGGCCTCCCGTGTTACTTCTCCTTGATGATGGCGGCGGCCGTGGGCGTTCTGGGCATCGTCTCGTCAATGTCTGCGTAGCCGGCTTCTTTCTCCATCGGTAGGGCGCGGTTACGCGCGCGTTGACGATGGATGGAGGGATCGCAGGCACGGGAGGCACCGTACGACACGACGTCATCCACGACAGCCAAGATGTTCGTGCTGCCATCCCCCACCCCTCCTGCCGGCCTGGAGCAACTCGCCACTCCTCGGCAAGCTGAACCACGCGCCGGCGTGGAGCTTCAGCCTCCGCGAGCTGGCCTGCAACGGCCTGGAACGCCGATGGAGGTGGAACAGACAGTTGGCTGGCTCGCCAGCTTTTATGTTGGAGAATTTTTCTTCCTACTAGCAAGATGCCCGTGCGTTGCACGGAACATTAAGATCTTGTGGGAGAAAAGGATGAACAAGGGAAGGTATTATCTGCAAATGTGGAGAGGAGTGCAGGTAAATTGTCATAGTTTCCTTCCTATCCCTTAGATATAGATCGGACAGTCTATATTGCAGGATGGCAGGCACACCATCATCACCAACTCTGCTTTTTATAAGAGTAGAGACTCGTCGGATGCCATGGAGGAAAATGTTAAAGGAGGAAATGGAGAGCGAAGGTGTGGTGCGGTTCTTGTCGGGCGTCTCGCACCGTTTAAATAGCGAGCGGATGTGAGGAGCCAACCGACTTGTGAATAATGATGGCCACCTCGAGAACGGACGTGTGACCGAAGTAGGTATCTCATCACACGGGTGGGTTAATAGAGGACAGTGGGCAGACTTCAGCCATTTGGATGCGACGAGGAGGCGTGCTCACCTGAGCGTGCAGCAGGCGGCGCCCTCGACCGGCGTGCCGTTTCAATGGTAGAGGCAGTGAGAGGTTGCGTACGCTCTGATCCGGCTTCAATGTGAAGCGGCCGCTCTACAACGGCATAAATGCGTGCAGCTGGCACCAGACGGGAACACGCGCTGGCAAGGTATAGGGGGTTGGGGTGGGATCAGGATGGTCTGAAGCGGGCGTCAGTGTTGTCCAGACGCCCGCAAAGCCCCCCATATTTGTCTCCGGATTACGGGAGAAAACACGTCCGGATCGCTAGGCGGATCGACACATACCTTCTACGATCTGGGGTTTTCCACGTTAAATCCTCGTGTCTCATGTGTTGATTTTGACCTTCGTCATTTGATTTGCTTGTCGTACCTCTAACACCTGCTCCACCAAAGATGCCCCCGTGCTGTGGAACTGTGGCGAGCCATGGAGAAACATTGGAGCTTGCCGGACCTAAATTCTGTAAGGCCGACGGGTATTGAGTGGCTGTTCGACGTGTTGTACCCCATGCAGGCTGATGATCGCGTGACGGTCCTTATGGTGTTGTGGCACGCTTGGCATATCAGCAATGAAATCGTCCATGAGAAGAGGCCTCCCCCAGTGGAGGTATCATACCGGTTTCTGCTCAGCAATGAAGCATCCCTGGCTGCTATCCAGCGAAACCCGGACGGTAATCACATGAAGGGCAAGATGGTGCTTGCGCCCGCTGCAAGGATGGCACCGGCAAGGCATCAGGAGAACGCACCAGTGCCAGACAGCATGTGGCAGGCCCAGCTCCTGGGCGTGTTAAACTGAACGTCGACGGTTCCTACTGCCCCGCCTCTGGTGGTGCGGGTGCAGGCATGATCTTGAGGGACAGCAATGGAGCGATCATTTTTCCGGCATGCAGAAACCTTCTCTTCTATGCAGATCCCTTGCAAGCAGAGTTGGTGGCTTGTCTCGAGGGCCTCAATTTTGCTATGCAATGGTCTCCTTTGCCTGTGGACGTGGAGATGGACAGCCTGATTGCTGTGCAGGCTATCCAGTCAATGACTGATGATAAATCGCAACATGCGATGATGATTACTGAAGCTAAGAGACTTCTTGGTGAAAGGGGAAGCTCAATTGCTCATATTAGTAGGAGACAAAACCGTGTTGGGCATAGACTAGGTGAATTTGGTCGAGTAGAAGCTAGGACTGCCGTATGGTTAAAATCAGGACCTGCTAATGTACTGGAACTTTGTATGGAGGATCTTCCTCCAAGTTGAGCAATGAAATTCCTTTTGACCCCGCAAAAAAAAGGTTCTAAATTTTATATTCAAAATTTCCGACGATAAAAGACATCTGAAAAAAATTTACAACCAGATTCTAACAAAACCAAGCAAAACTCAATCTCCACAAAAATGGACTATATGTCACTACAGGCGCGGAACGTCCTCTGCAATGGTAGAATCAGATTCTACTACTCAGGTGCAGGCTGTTAACAGAGAAGGATATGACCGGTCAGGTAGATTGACTTCTTTGCTCGTTTAAATCTTGTCAAGTTCAAAGTAGCAGACGGTCAGGTAGAATCGGATTCTACTACTCTGGCTGCAGGTGGTGCACAACCAGGCCATGCCGCCACTGCAATTCTGCAAACCTGCTGGTTTGGCCGTTTGCTTGGCCAATTATACCCAAAAAAGAAGGTAAATAAGAACTTGCAGTTCACCGACTGTGACAGCAACAATTTAAAGCAGAGTAAACCAGTCGCATCAAAGCAAATACGAGCGTGACATTAGAACCAACAACACATAATACCAGTGTTACAAACCATTGCTGCGCTGCTACTCGACATTCTTCAGATGCTGCTGGAGCTAGGAATACATTCTTAAATCAACTAGGAATCAACAGATCAAGTGCATACAAGAGCTACAGCTAACTTCTTTTCTTTTTTTTCTTTTTTTTTGAGGGGAGAGCTACAGCTAACTTACAGTACTAGAATAAAGGACAAGGCCATCATCAACTCATATCATCATCAGAAGATAAACTCCGGACTGTTGCTGGATCGAATTCATCAGAGTCGCTGTCCTCATAATAGAAGGGAGGTTCTACATCTTCCCTGCCCATATCGTATATCCCTTTTAACGGGTGCCTCAATACACCCATTCCTTGGTTCTCACAGGCATAACTTTCACCTGCCAAAGTAAATCACAATGTTAGAATCTTTTTAGGTCACTACAAGTCATATGGTGAAAAGTTTCCATACCATATTGATTTTCCTTCAAAGGATAACAGGCATAGAGTTTTATCATACATATCGATTTGACCTCGGCGAAGTACATCGCCGACATCCAATCAGCTGAGCCAGGCTTCTTTATCTTGACAGTAAAGTTGAAGTGATGGAATATCGTTAAATAATCCTCCATATTAAAACATTGATGGACAAGCTCCTCAAATTCATAATCAAGTCCCTAAGATGACACAAGTGTTAGTCATAGTTCTCTACAGTACCAACAATAAAAAGCATTTTAGAGCAGACGTGCTCTCAATGTATCTTGTGAAAGCCACCATCGCCTCCTCGCTCATCCATCGTTTCGCATTTGCAGCAATTTCTTCTTCCTTAGAAGCGTAAGTATGTTGTCCCCGTGCTTGGACTGATTGAGTTTGTTTTCCAACTTTCATGTCTGCATATTCTCTGTTAGTTTCAAAGCCGAGTGGCCAATATCCTTGTGCTTGGAAAAACTGAGCTCGTTCTTCAGCTTGTCTTCTCTCAAATTTTATATCACCTTGATGGTCGAGTGGATAAAATCCTCCAAATATCTCCTGCCTAGACAGAAATATAAGAATCCGGTCAGCAAAACATGGTTAATAATGTAATCTAGATAGATATACAAGAAAGTGCACGTAGTGATACAACATGGGACAAGATGCAATAAAATGATTCTCAATTTAATTAAACTTGCATTAATAGACTATAAGCACTCTTTGCTTAGATATAGGAGAAAAGTCATGTAATAAACCTTGCCTTATTCACTATGAACCTTTGATTATAGTATTTGTGTATGGATATAAGACAGGTTCACTACGTGGGGTTCACTAACCAGGTTCTAGAAATACGGATGATGTGGGGTTCACTATGCGTAGCAACTGAGCTAATCTGCATTATGACATGCGAAAGACAATCGCATAGCTCCATTTAAAGCTATTTGTTGACCTAAAGAAAACATAACAACACAACTGTTTTCTGAATATCAGTATGCATCATATGAAATTATGAACCGACTGTTTCAGCATGTATCACCACCCTAGGCCAAACAATTTACATCCATGCTTTAGTCAACGTCTACTGTGACTAAATTTGAAGCTTGAAAGTCCTAAGAAAACAGATATCAATAATCGATCTTCAATGCACGAGGAAAGTGTGTATGCCGAGAAGAAGTTGTTTGAATCAAACGAATTATCCACAAATTCTTGCTACAATTGTTTACATAATTCATTTTCCATCATAATCTCATAATCGTGGTGGCATCCTCACCACCTCAAGGAGAAGGTAACCAAATCTACTCCCTCCGTCCCATAATGTAAGACGTTTTTTGACACTAGTAGTAGTGTCAAAAAACGTCTTACATTATGGGACGGAGGGAGTAGCAGATATGGATACATGCCACCAGTCTCAGGAGAGAACAACCATGATAGGGTGAGATTGTTACCAAACACACCCAACAAGTACCCGTTGTACAACCATATGGGTCATAACAAGTACTCCCTCCGTTCCAAATTACTCGTCGCTAAAATGGATGTATCTAGAATTAAAATACATCTAGATACATCCATACGTGTGACAAGTAATTCAGAACGGAGGGAGTACCCATTAGTGCAACCATACGGGTCATAAAAAGTACCCAGCACTTCAACAAAGCAGTTGTTAATAACTTACAAAAGGAAGATGGACATACCCGTCAGCTGATTCAAGTGTGTGAGGTGTGTCATTCAGCGTCAGGGTCTCAAACCTGGACAGATCCTTGCTTGTATCCCCAAGCTCACGGCTGCTCACCTCCTCCACATGCTCCGGGACCCTGATCAAAACAAGCACGATGATGTGTCAGGTGACTATTACGACGAAGATGTAGAAACATGGCTAGGATGGTAGAAACATAGCTAGGATTTGTTGGCATTTTCTGTTTTCCTCATGAGAAAGATGGTGCAACAAATTTAATTTGACCAACCAAAACAAAATTTGACCAACAGGGACTAGCCCCTGTGGCATATTGATTCAGAGGAAACAACCCAGGTGCATGCAATGGAACCCGGATGGCAGGCTGGGTGCAAAGCTGAGCGCACGCCACAGCCAACCACAACCAGTTCCTGGATAAACAAAAACTACAACCATAGTACTCCCTCCGTCTGAAAATACTTGTTATCAAAATGGACAAAAAGAAATGTATCTAAAACTAAAATACATATAGATACATTCCCTTTTATTTATTTTGATGACAAGTATTTCCGGATGGAGGGAGTATATCAAAATGCCTCACCGCCAACAATATTTTTTGACAGAGATACATGTCTGTGATTGACAAAAAAAAGGAGACTCCCAAGGGGCCTATACGATCAGCACGTCGCTCGGACTGGGACTGCAGCTTCCCTGGACGCAATTAAAGATTGAGCCAGTTCACAAAGTAAAAGAAAAGAAACAATGCAGGGAGATGGGGGTGGGGGGGAGTCTGACCCAGTTCCAGTTTCGCTCGAAGAGGACGCTGGAGAGCCGGCGGGAGGCGAAGCGGATCGGTCGCCGGCCATCGCGAGGAGGGCGGAGGACAAGACAACCTAGGAGAAAAGAGTGGTGCGAGCAAACTTTTTATTTTGTTTTCTATAGGGACCACGCGTAACAGACTAGGAAACGTGCACCTCAGCAGCATAGCGACGGGTGTTGGCCTTCAATCGCTGGCCCGCCTCGGTTTTCTTCCGATTCGCTGGACTATCTCGTGTGTGAGCAAAACAAAAAAAATACGAATTTCTTGTAACAACATTTTTCTCCTCAAAAAGAGGATTACCACTGGCCTCTGCATCAAGCAATCCATACAACCATCTTTATTAATTATTCAACAGAGTCCAACAGAGTAGATACACGGATAAGCCCAATGCCAACTTTCTCGCGACCTCAATCGTACACCTACAAGTCTCATGGAGTGCCTCGGCGCATCCACACACACCATCTAATCCGGTGGCCACCCCAGGCTGTCGTGAGCCGAGAGGACCAATCGGTGTATCAAACCCTCAGCATACACCGCCTTTGCGCCATCTTCCACCGTCCCATCTTCAGGAGAGATCAATGCATATGCCTTGCCAGGCCCAACTGCCGTCGACGCCACCACGACACCTGACAACACCACTATCCTGCGCGCGTCCATCAACAGGCGACCATCGCCGAGAGCCCGCTGCCCCATGGCATCGAGACTCGTCGTTGTTGACGCGTCAGATGCCACGCCGCTCCACCGTTGTAGTCGTTCACTGGTCCCTCTAGCCGATGAACCCCTCCAAGAATGATTGCCCCCAATGGGGGAACGACACGTGAGCGCCGCCATCATCCTATCAATTGATCAAGGGTTTCCCACGAAGGTAGCGGAAGGAGGTGGAACTTCACCTCCTCGATGATGCCTTCAAGAAGTAAAATGGCGCCTGGGGCGTCACCATCACCAGCTTCAGCCACCGGCCTAAGACAAGGTTTTCACCCGGATCTTGTCCCACGAGAATCCATCCCACATCTTGTGCATCGGCCAAACCACCTTCAAACCCCAGATCTGGCTGCCCAGATCCGGCGACCACCCACATCAACACTGCCACCGTGGAAGCCTGGCACACCGGCCACTACCGGAGTGCACCACCACTGGAGCCTGGGAGGAGGGCCGCCCCTCCACCTCGCAAAACCGTGAGAGACGCCAGGAAAGATCCCGCTCCTGCTCGTCACCGTCACTGATCGGATCCTATCCGGAGCCAAACACTAGATCACCGGCGCAGATCCGCCTTGGATGGGGGCACCACCACACCATGCCGCCACGGGCAGCCTTAGCTTCACTTGCCGCCGCCGACCAGGGCCGTCGCCCTGGGATCCGTGTCGGACGTCGTCGCCGCCATCGGCCGTGCTTAGCCCCACCCCATCCTCTGGCCGATCTCCACCCGCACCACCACAAGCGTCACTGCCAAGAGCCGCCGCACCGCCATGGAACGATGGAGAGGCCACACCCAGCGGATCCAGCGCCCTCGCCGCCGTTCAACCTAGGAAGGAGGAGCAACCTTCCGCCGCCGCCGTCAAACGCATGAGGTTTGCCGGGCGCTGTCCCCCGGCGACGACGGAGGGGAAGGAGAAGGAGCGGCTGGCGGCTAGGGTTACCGCCCCTTCGTGTCCCCCGCGGGGGAGGGCGGGGGGGGGGGGGGGGGGGTGACGCGAGAGGGTGTGTTTTTTCCGACATAGTACCCAAATAAGGTTCTGGATTTATATCAAAATTTTCCGATGATAAAAGACATGAAAAAAGAAGATTTTTTATTTTCTTTGCCGGTGAAAAAAAAGTTACAACAAGGTTCTAACACAGCCAAGTAAAACTCGATCCCCAGCACAAGCCGAAGGTGTGCCATTGCTGGCGCTCCATGCTAAAGCCGGCCTGATATTGTACCCTACAATCGGCGGGAAAGTCCTCATGCTAAAGTTCAGTTGGAACAATGCTCCGAGAAAAGACCAACATCATAGAAGCCTTGCAGTTCAACAATGGTCTGTCAATAAGGGAGATTGACTTCTCTGCTCGTTAAGTTCAAAGTTACTAGACTGTCTAGGTGTTACTCAGAAAAAAAAAGACAGTACACGGATGGGCCGACGATTGAAGCCCAACACCCGTCGCTGGCAGGCTCTGCCCGTTTCCTAGTCTGTCCCGGGCGTTAAAGCGTGGAATTAGAGGCCTCCTCCTCCCTTTTTTTTTACTCAAAAAAAAAGGCCTCCTCCTCCCTAGTAGAAAACAAAATAAAAAGTGTTCATCGTCTAAATTGCGGGAGAGACCCAAGGAAAATTTCCCCACACCACTCTTTTGTCTTTTCTCCTCGCGATGGCCGGCGACAGATCCCCTTCACCTCCCGCCGCCTCCCCGGCGTCCTCTTGGAGTGAAGCTAAAACTCAGTGAGATTTCCTCCCCTTCACCGCGCGCCCTGCCATTGTTTAGTTTCTTTTAGTTTGTGAAAGAACTAGCTCAATCAACGTTGAGACAGTAGGCCCAAGCCTCAGGTTTAACTGCGTCCATGGAGGCTGCAGCCCCAGTCCCGAGGGACGTATCGGCTCCATGGAGTCTCTTTCTCTTTGGCGGTGAGGCGGTTTGGTACGAGTTGTTTATTTTGATGCTTTGGTTGAAGTTTATCCAGGAACTGGTTGTGGCGTGCGGTCAGCTTTGCACCCAGCCTGCCAGTGATACAACCATTAGTCATTATTTTGCAAAGCTCTTGGAACAGATTCTAACTGGCTCTGTGGGTTTATTTATTTGGTGATCTAGAGTTGTGATGTATGCTCTAAAGTCTAAACATGCTTCGTTGAATCTGTATCGTGATGTTTAAGATTGATCATTGATATTTGTTTTCATAAACCTTTCCAAGCCTCCAATTTGGTCACAGTAGAAGTTGACTAAAGCATGGATATAAGCTGTTTTACCTAGGGTGGTGATGCATGCTGAAACAGTCGATTCATAATTTCATATGATGCATACTGATTTTCAGAAAACACTCGTGTTGTTATGTTTATTTAGACCAACCCAATAGCTTTTATTGGAGCTACATATGTGATCGTCTTTTGTAGGTCATAATGCAGATTAGCTCAGCTGCTACGCATAGTGAACCCCACATCATCTGTACTTCTAGAACCTGGTTCTAGTATTAATTTATTACCCATACACAAATACTATAATCAAAGGTTCATTGTGAATCAAGCAAGGTTTATTGAACTTTCTCCTATATCCAAGGAAAGAGTGCTTAGTTTATTGGAGTAATACAAGTTCAGTTAGTTGACAATCAGTTTATTGCATTTTGCCTCTTGTATTTGGTACATGTGTAGATTACATTAGTAACCATGTTTTGCTGACCGTATTCTGGTATTTTTATCTAGGAAGCATAAACTTGGAAGATTGTATCCACTCGACTTTCAAGGTAGTATAGAATTTGCAAGAAAACAAGATGAAGAACGAGCTCAACTATTCCAAGCACGAGGATATTGGCCACTTGACTATCAAGCTAATACACGATATGCAGACAAACAAGCTGAAAAACAAACACAATCAGTTGAAGCGCGAGGGCAACATACTTATGCTTCTAAAAAGGAAGAAGCTGCTGCAAATGCGAAACGATAGATGAGCGAGGAGGCGATGGTGGCTTTCAGAAGATACATTGAGAGCAAAGATGGTGGTACGTGGCAGCATGGCGCTGAGGTGTATCAGTGGCGACCGCGACGTGTACAGCTGTTTGCGCGCAGGGAGGAGGTGACGTTGGGCGCCGTGGTGGCGTCGACGATAGCTGGGCCGACCAAGGTTGATGCATCAGTACAGTTCTGAAGATGGAGCGGTGGCAGTTGGCGGCGGCGGCCTCTGAGAGCACGCCGGACCAGTGTGTGCCCCAGACCCGGCAAGTGGCTAGGTTGGGGTCTCAGGTCTTAGATGTTAGGCTTGACTGCAATTTCTGTTTGGTATTAGGCCCAGGCTATCTGCGCCCCTTCATCAACTGGATAGGTGTAGCGACAGTTTGTTGTTTAGACGGTGGCTTTAGTCTTACTGTTGTATGACTTTGTAAGGTCTTGTGAGAATAATTAATAAAGTGGCCGTATGCATCGCCCAGATGCAGAGGCCGGGGGTCATCCTCCTTTTCTAAAAAAAAATTGAGAGCAAAGATGAACTTAAGGTTCTCCATTTCTGCTCTAAATCATTTTTATTGTTGGGACTGTGGAGAAGTATGACTAACACTTGTTTCATCTTAGGGAGTTGATTATGAATTTGACGAGCTTGTCCATCAATGTTTCCATGTGGAGCATTATTTGAAGACATTTCATCACTTCAACTTTACTGTCAAGACAAAGAAGCCTAGCTCAGCTGATTGGACATCGGCAATGTACTTCGCTCAGGTCAAATCGATATGCATGATAAAATGCTATGTCTGTTATCCTTTGGAGCAAGATCAATATGGTATGGAAAATTTTCACCTTATGACTTGTAGTGGACCTGAAAAAATTCTAACATTGTAATTTACTTTGGCAGGTGAATGTTATGCATGTAAGAACCAAGGAATGGGTGAACTGAAGCACCCATTAGAAGGGGTGTACGATATGGGCAGGGAAGATACACAATTTCCCTTGTATTATGATGAGGACAGTGACTCTGAATTCGATCCAACAACGGGAGGGAGTGAATCCTCTGATGATGATAGCCTTGTCCTTTATTCTAGTTAAGTTAACTTTGGCTCTTGATCTATTGATTCAAGTCAAATTGCTATTAGTTGATATGAGAATGCCAATGTGTAATGTACTAGTAGTAGATAGTACTCCATCTGAAAAATGTCGAGTAGCAGCGCAGCAATGGCTTGTCAGCTGGTTGGGATTTATTTTTGGGGGGTTTTATTTAGAGGCTGGGTGGGACATGGGAGGTGCTATTATGTGTTGTCGGTTCTAATGTCACACTGGTATTTGCTTTGATGCTACTGGTTTGGTTTAGTCTGCTTAAATTCTTGCCTTCACAGCTGGTGAGCTGCAAGTTTTTATTTACTTATTTTTTCTTGTTTCGACATTCCGCGCCCATAGTGACAAATGGCAGGCAGGGAGCAATTACCATCCCATTCTTATCGCTGGGGCACTTCCATCCACGCTTACCACCACTTGTTTACAACCTAGCGCTGCATCCTGTACGCTGGCCGTTTTGACCATCTTGGTATGCTCAACCTGGTAATGGATGAGTATACCGCGCTTGTCATCTACACACGACCATCTTCAAAATCATGACGGAGGAGGGTCGCTAGCTCCATCGGCCAGAGTATATCATTCAACAGCGCCATATGGGTCGATCAACTCCGCCGCCTTCCGTGTCCCCTTCAAAATGCTCCTCTGTGCATACGATACGATGCTCCAAGCCTGACTTCAGGCTTGTCTGTTTGGGCTTTAGGGTAAGACGGTGCCAAACCTTTGCAACCTAATATCAATGTCTTATCGGAACAATAAGACAAGGAAGTAGATGATCTATTGTATACTACCTAGATACCTGTGTCAATTAATTCTGGACGGATGAAGTAGGAGTACATTGTTCCCCCCAAGAAAAGTATTCCAAGGTTGTTCCCCCCAGCGGCTGAGCACAACCGTTCCTTCCAATGTAAAATCTGAACCTCCGTAACTTATCTTCCATTGAAACAAAACACTGCTACAAAGCCATTCTCTACATAACTGCGAACCAATATTAAATTCACAAAGAGCTATGCGTCACACACAAGCAGATTCCTGGTGCAAGAAAACAACACACTATATTGAGAGGTATTATCAGTATGCCCAAAATCCAACCATGTTGGTAACATGAACAGACAAAACAGTAAGGCAATACAACACACAGCAAAGCTGCATCTCCCTCCGTCTTCGTACAAAAGTCGCGTTCTCACCAAGACCTATATGAGCTGCATCAACAAGCACGCACCACTGCTCCACTTCTATGGGCTACGGGATACAATCCACCGAGAGCCAGAAGCTCGTTCGCAACCTTTATAGCCGGTACGCAAAGCGTACGGGTATTCTTATATCTGATGATAGAACTGTTCTGGCCATTTGGGGAAAGCTCGTTTGAACAAGCTCATGCACACGGTATCATGCTGCTGGACGCTGCTGTTGAATATGCATTTCATGGAACCTGGCGGCAAGAATAGAAAGGGTTCAGGCACAGAAAACCAGATCGAACTGCACCAATACATCGGCTGCGGGATTAGTCAAACATACCATGAGTGCCGACAGTCTCCTTGATCCGGCCGCGTTTGCCATGCTTCGTCCACAGCTCGACAGGCTGCAAAAAACAATGGTGTGTGTTACTAGCAGTGAAGACAAAGTGATGGGATATATCGATACAACACAGAAATACTCGCCTTGAACCATCTGACGTCTTCCGGGTGGTGGAACATGTACCGCACCATTGCTTTGAGTTTCGAGACTCTCTGGGGATACCTGCACAAGTTGTCAAATAAGACAGCGTTGATTAGATGAAACCAAAACAAGAGCCATTCAAGGGGTGAAATACTTTACGCATATCACATTAGATCAAGTGGAAGCATCAGCGGTGCATGTATTCAAAATATGACCAGGAAGAACAACTTCCAAGGCGGAATACTTTTTTTTTCTCACATAATGTGTTGGGACAAGAAAACAGTTTCAGCCAAAACCATTTGTATCTGTGCTCTCCATCTACAACATGTTATTTTGGCTTTATTTATTTTTCATTTCCCTTCTTCCTATCCTGAGTTAAGTGTATGCATCAACTGAGAACGTTTTCATATGATCAATCCTCTATGTCAATTTCATCCTGAACATCCCAAGAAAAATTCCAAGATAGGCAGATCGCAATTGTTCAGTTCAGGTTGAAACAACAAAAAATACAAGATTGCAACCCTAGACAGATTGAGCAGCCAGCATCATCTGATATATCCCCTTTTGAACATTCTAAAGAAATTGAACTTTGAAGAATTACCGAGCTAGGAACTTCGAAGAATTGCCGAGCTAGGCTAGGGCGCTGACAAGCCAGTTTCTGATCATTTTTTGGTCTACTAAAGAATATCATTCTAGATTTTTCCTCAAAGAATGTGTTTGTTTATTCTTCTATAAAGAATAATATTAGTATCTCAGTAAAATTAGTACTAATGCACCTACTTAAGGTCCGCGTAGAACCTACTGTAACAGTTGGTTTAGCTCTATTATTCTATCCTCCAACCAAACAAAATTGCAAGATATGTTCCCATTTCTCCATAGATGGATCCCCTTCTACATATAGCACTAATGGTATAGATAAGAGTAGTTTCAGAAACCAACCGCCCCATATTTTGACTTTGAAAGAAACTAGGTCCACTTAAAAGGCCTTCATCATAGGAGAAAAACTGAAAGATACATCCTGGTTCAAGCCTACGTCAGCCCTCCACCCTCTAACACAGGTGACTATGATGGGAACCAAATTTTGTATGAACACAACTACATATAATTAATTCTAAAAATACAGAAATATAACATTCAACCATCAGTCCTACAAATGAAACTGTGTGGACACAAGTACATATACTGGTAGGAAAACAATGTACAAGTTGCAGGCGTATTTGCCTAGTAAAATATGCTACCAAAGCTTACCCAGTCAAAACAATTTTTTTGAGAATAATCTGGTCAGGATCCACACTTTTCAGTGTACCTACTGCAGCAATGACAGGTTGTTGCCCATCTATGTTCTTCAAAACAATCAGAGGAACGGGTGGAAAGGAAATTGGAGCATAGACGGAGGCAATAGAAAATCGCCCATGATGTAAAAATCTCTCCATCTTATGCTTATTGCAATTGATGTTGTCAGATGAAAATAGTGGCCTAGAAAAGTGTCAAAACAATCAGTAAGATACTTCTCTGGTTATACAGTGCAACGGCATACCTATACAAAAAATGAAAAAAGAAATTCTACTCCCTCCGATCCATATTAATTGTCAGAGGGAGTATATTATTCTCAATGGTATGGCTGAACTTTCATTACCTTGCCGTAAACTGCCGGAATCCAACATTGAAAATAAGAGGTTCCTTACTTCTGATGGGAGCTTCATAGGAGTCATGCTTTTTTATGCTGCAATAAATAGCAAGTGTCAATTAAAGCTCAGTGCAGGGGCATTCTAGCATTATATATCCAGCAAACAAGTACTAGTTTTGAAACCCAAGATAATGCACATAATGTGTACAATAAGACAACAGTCAACACAAAGCTAGTGGAGGTTTACTGGCTTACTATTGTCAAGTTAGTATGAACGTCCTACACAAGACCACTTTAGTAGCCAAGGGAATCCTGAGGAATAACACAATTACTCCCGAACTTACACTAACCAAACATCAAAATTATATTGAATCTTCAATGAGTGCTTTGAATGGAACTGTGTTACAGCCTGTTCACATGTACAGCATGCTAATATTCATATAAGCACGCACTAACAGGATCCATCAATAAAAATTAATACACAACTTAGTATATGCATACTTAAAAAAAACTGGACCACATGAGTTTGTCAAGTAGATGAAAAAATGAATACCTGAAATGAAGAACTGAAATTTTTGACTCATGTTCAAGAAGACCAGAAACAACAACAGGTAATCTTCTTGATGGATGACAAAGTTTGGAGGCAACATCTGTAGGAACATTTTTCACGTGAAGCATAACATATGATCCTATTCGGGCACAATCCTTTGAGCTTTCTTCATCTAGCTCAGCCCTTTTAGCAAGCACATGTTTTTGTGTTCGTGTAAACTTATCGAATGCAAATATTCTTGCATATTCAGGTGGCAAAGATTCCTGAGGTCAACAAAATGGGGAGAAACAACCACGTCACATGAAATACATAAAGTTTATATTAAATTTGCACTAGGCAGTAATAGCAAAATCATACGCACCTTAGGATCCCAGGATGATGTCCTAAATGATTTTAGTCCTCTGTATTTTGCAAAACGTTTTCTTGCCGGGACATCTAAGGGTGTCTCCACCTCATCAGGAAATTCTGAAACATTATATAAGATATGCGTGTCATATTTAGGAATCACATAGTGTGTAGGGCTAGTAACAAACCTGGAGCTAGAAGTCAACCAAACAGGCATCAACTGGAACAATTAATAAGGCTAGAGACTTAAGTTGATTCCAGGGTGACCCCTCCAAGGAGTCATTACATTGACACAATGATTCTAACAAGAATCTTGGTCTTGGCAGTTCCAAGCCCAGGTTCTTTATCCACAATATTTTTTAATGGCCCATTTTTATCTTCAAGTAATTTCCGTAGACACAACTTTTGGGCCAATGGACACGCAAAACCATTTAACTTAGCTTCATATAATGATGACTTTGGGGGCAATGGTCAAGAAACCCAGTTCTGCCACCTAAATTAAAGACAATTGGACCCTCTTCCATCAAACATGTTAGCACACTAGCAACTGTCGTGTACAATAGTGGTGGCAGTTGGCACAGCTATCATCGTCGCGGTTTGAGGGCCACGAGTAAGCGGTGTAGGCCCATGAACAGGGTGGCACAAGGGTTCATTGGTGGTAGTAGCTTGAGGGATCACGGCAATGAAATGTAAATAGTGGCTGCGTGCGTTAACATTGCCCCAAAAGTTATGGTTATAGGCAATTTACTCTCATGTTCCTTCACATAAGAAACCCAAAGCAACCATAACTCTTCAAAATTAATTCATAACACGCCAATAATAGGGTGATAAAAGGAAATAAAATTAGCTTCCTAATTCATGCTGTCATCTGTCATACCAAAGATTAATTTCTGACAACACCAACTCTCCATATTGCAAAATAGCATAGAACATACTTTTGAAACATGTAGTGTCCTCAAAAAGATCTCAAGAATAGAGACTATAATCTGGGTTCTCCAAAACCGAGTTTTGTCAGGTTATTATGAGTTACGACCAGTCTTCACCTAATCTGACTAATTCCTTCATTTTTTTCCCTAATGGAAAACACAATACTTCATGAATTGGCAAGATCAAGAATCAGTTATGTCGTCATGAGTAAACAGTCATCACTTAATTGAAACTTAGAAGCCTTTTGCACCTTTTCTGGGACAGTATTTTTTTTGGGGGGGGGGGGGGGGGATCTACAGTTTGCTACACACTGATTGGCACTGCGAATTAGCTGGAAACGTGTACCAGCAAGCCAATAAATAAAAAACAGGAACCAGGTTTTAGACCCTCCATGTGGTGTGCTTACCAATGTTCAGGATACCGGTAACTGGTACCATATCGGTCGGGTGCTGGGTAGGGATAATAGGCGAATCGGCCGATAAATCAGTTAATCGGTTATTCGGTGACCCACCGAGTAGCGATTAACTTACTGAGATGCCGATTAACTGGCCGATATTTGGAACATTGATGCTTACTAAAAGGGATTTTAAACACTTGAAGGCAGTTGAAAACCCGTACCTTCATCATCAGCATTAGATTCTTTGATTCTCTTGATGTCTTCCTCAATCTGCTCTTTGGTAAGATTTTCATCATCCTGCAAATGCAGAAAGGATACATTTAGTTTGAGGCGTGTACCTAAAAATTGATGAAGGAATCCAAAGAGTAAAACAAGAGAGGACACTAATTTCAAAAGGCCAGCAAGGCACACCTCACAATTTACAGAACAGCACAGAAGAGCAAAGCAGTACTCCAGGACGATAATGTTCCCCCCATACAAACAGTTCATGTAAGATTGCAAAAGGTGGGCCGGAAAACTTTTGTGAATTATTTAAACTTTACTTTGAGCAAATATATAGTATAAAATATCGCGTTGAGTAGGTGTACATTTGAATCCCTCATTTCAAAAGTAATTTTGTACAATAACTCATGTCATTAAAGTTTTACACCTTTAACGACCTATATGCATTCAGACAAATATTAAAATGTTGCCCATATCTAGTCCCAACCGGATCCAGATGGGGTGGGAAATATTAGTCCAGTACAGCGCCACTGGGAACTATAGTTCTCTAGGTAGGAGCACTGGAGTTTTTTCGCTAGATCCTTCTTACGTTATCCTTCTCACCCTCCCTGCGCACATTACGTTTTCTCTATCGCGCAAAACCAGTCACAAACAAAAAAAAACATGGCAAACAAAATGTGGAGGGAGGAAAATAAAAACATAAGCATTCCAAGGGCAAGAGTTGTATTGGCATGCACCGGCTAAGTCAGTAAAAGGCTAGCAAATGGAGCAAGTGCATTAAATAGTGTAATGTCATCAGATCAAGGACAAGAAATAAGGTAACTTACTCCCATCTCAGAACCCCCAATAGTTTCTTGATCAAATTTCTCCGTGAAGTGAGACACTGCATCTATATCTGAACTATCGCTGTCGTGCTCTGAGTGATCTTTCTCATCAATTACCATTCCAGCACCATCTGGATTGTCATTCTCAGAATCATCACCTTCATCATCTGTATCATCAACAATCCAAGCAGCCTGCCAATAGCATTAATATTATTTTTAAATAAAAATATCATGGGCTATATTAAGAGTAAATATTCAATCTTCAATAGCCTTGTGAACCTGGTATTCTGATGTGCCGCGAGGAAGTTTCCTCTTTACAACCTTTCTTTGTTTATTGCTTTCGTAGGCTTCCTCCATCTCAGCTTCTGTTGGCCAAGTCTAATCAAATACAAATAATACTGCACATTAGTACTTACAATTGATTTGCCTAGTTTGACTTTTACTTGAAAAGAAAAACAATGCCATCAACAAATATAAAGAGGAAACTTTTGAATTGACGTAGTATGCACAACAAGGAAAAACAGTGCAGTTCATGAGAATCTGCAGCCTTTGGAAGTGTGAAGTGGATCATATAAAAATCTGACAAATGCTCCCAAAAAAGATGGGCCCAACAGAAACAAATATACCATTAAGTTTGCTATGCTTAAGCATATGCCCTATCTACTGAAACATATGTTGCACCTGCTGAAGGAAAAGACCATTTTTAAGAACACTTCCACTAAAGAATTAGTAGGCCATGTGCCAAGCATCTCATGTATAAAGAAACAATTCATCAAACCAAAAAGGAACACCTCAGTGCCACGTGTGATGAAATTTGGAAGTAATCACTGTCCAACATTAAGCACTAAATTGAAGTTCTGAGAAGGGCAACAATTTATGTTCTTTCACTTTTGCGGTTACAACAACAACAACAACAACAACAACAACAACAAAGCCTTTAGTCCCAAACAAGTTGGGGTTAAAGGCGTTGTTGTTGTTGTTGTTGTTGTAACCGCAAAAGTGAAAGAACACAAATAATGGCTTATTAAATCACTAAGCTAGATCGGGGAAATTATCACCTGCTCTCCTGCAAGAGGATCTGGAATATTTTCAACAAGTAATGGTTCCTGATTCAAGGGGTCTGGAACGAAGGTATCAATAATCTGAAACAGGCAAACAATGAGAAGTTACCGGAGCGTGATCAATAAAAACTGTATGTAAGATGGAAAAAACAAGAACTCATATAGTGGATGATTCTATATCATAATAACGTTTCTTCTTTTGAAAGTAAATTGTAGGGGAGGCCCTGACGGTATGTCGTAATATACATGTAACTGCACTATTCAATTTCTAAAGCTCTGCATTCATCCTATAGTAACAAACCTGAATTTGATTATCATCTGAATCCATTACATCGGAGTTTTTCCTTTCACTAACAGGACATGGATCCTTGAGGATATCAATTTGTCCTAACTGAAAATCACCAGCACCTGACACATGTACCTTTGATGGAGCAGGTGTTAGAACAAGAAGCAGATAAGACTACCAATAAAAATTAAAACAAAGATCACCCACAAGCTGATTCACTGAAAGATTGTGGGCCCGCAGATATCCAGACACAAGCAAGGTGCACAACCCCATACTGTCACCTGGTTTTATACAGGCCTGAAAGAAAGATCTTAAGTCAGCACCATCAACTGTCAAATAAAAAAGGAGGCAGGTGAACGTAAAGTTGCAAGAAGCAAAGACTAGAGTCGGGCGATATTGTACAGGTAGTGAGCTTGAGAGATATTGTGGTATATTTAACTTAACAATACATGTGATAATATTAAAGGCAGATCTAACGAAAAGTATGATTTGCTTTGATATTCAGCCTAATTTGTAACTGAAATACGGGATCGCAACCGTAACTGCAATTCTTAGAGGGCATGGTGGGAGGGTCAAATTAAAACTCCTCTGCACAAAGTATGAGAGTTTCAGTGGTAGGTGAACTCACGGAAGTTGTTTGTGTACAAAATTAGTGAGAATATAGTCAGTTAGTCTAGAACTTACAAGAACAAGCACAAGCATGAGTTCTAATTTTTTTATTGCTAGGACTGCAACTAATTTTTTGGAATCAAAGCCAATGTGACAAATCACAACCTAAGTTTTATCCAAGTGTTTTAACAGTACCATACTTGCACAGAAACAGTATTCTCAAAGAAACATCTAAGATGAGAAACATCAATGCAGTAGGGCAAACGTTTATGTTACAACAAAATAACAGTTAACAACTTTTTGATGAAAGTGGGACGAAGTTCTTACAACCTCCTCAGACATAACATAGGGTCTCTGATTTCTCCAATGTGGTGATGAAAGATGTTGCTCCTTGAAAAGCCGCATGAACTGGAAAATTTCAAAACGGTGATAAATAATCAGAAGGAGCATTAGGACTATAGAATAGAATACATACTTCTCCATTTAAAAACAAACAAAAGAAAATTTACCATATGCAAATCATCCTTAGTTTCTGCTGCATAGAACCTGCAATCTTCAGGCAGCTCTGGAGAAAGGAAAGAAACCGCTGCTTTCTTCAATTCCTGCTTACTTTTGGTATCTGATGGAAGATCCTGATAATATTAAAGAATTAAATTGGTATTCACGAGATAGCGTCTTGAGTGAGAAAAACTTGGTATGGCGAACTTACTCGAATGAAAACAGCTGTACTAGGTAAGCCCACGGCTCGAAGAACAGATAGACATTGTGATCCAAACTCATCAATTGGATTGCCTGAATCGCTGTTGTATAATGAATTTGCTGACACTACGAATGCTAACAAATCAGCAACCTAGGGAGGAAAATACAATTTGCATGTTCGATATTAGAGTAAAGAAATTCCAATAAAACATAATTGTGCCATATTGAGTTTGCTTGAAGAGCATACCTTTGCCAGTTCCATGCATGAGGTGAGGTCCCCATATGGTGCTTGCAGTACCTTAACAAATATCATGAATATAAAACAATGAAATTGACTAACTAAATTCAATAAACAGAAAAAACTAAACACTAAAATTAACGCAGGGACATATATAATGAGAATTGTGTGCAGCCCAGTCATGGCCATACATACAGCAAAATGATGCAAGAATAGCCACAAAATGGAATGGTTGAAAATAAATGTTTGCACTATGTACTGGGCATCTTTAGTACTCTGTTCCTACTGAACTAACCGTGGTTCGAAGTTTATAGGCGGGAGAGGCAACGGTGTTGGAAGTCAGTTTCTCATCTCCTCCTGCTGCAAATGTCAAAAGATCTTCGGCAAGTGGCCCAACATTTGCAGATGAGGAAAGGCCACAAAGAACCTGCGACAGCCAGAGATTAGATTATATCTATTGTGTGACAGCAGGAAACAATAAAAAATGGCCAATAGTGTAGGACAACAAGAGCAAAGATCAAGAATACTAACAATAACACGGGGTGCACTTGAGGAGCCATTAGATGACCGCTTCTCCTTTAGCAAGGCAGCGCGTTTCTGATCACGGATCTGCGTCCCAGTTAAAAATATTTCAGGCAATAGGATAAGAATGGAAAATGGTGATAGTAATGATCAAACTCTTTAAACATCAAATCAATGAAAATCCAACAGAAAACATATCCAACAACATAATAGAATTCATTTGGATGACAGACATGTAGCTTAAAAATAATACAAACTGAACGAGAAGAATGAGCAGATTGAAATGAATTTTGTGAGGCTGTCCCTTTATCTAGCAAGAACAGATAGAGGTTGGAAGAGAAGAAGTACATTAAATTTTGAGCCAAAGCAAATTGTATCAATATAAATATTCTTTACATGGCACGAGCCCCTACTGCTTGTTGGCTGAAGAAACATTCAAGCTCAACCAAAACAATTTATACAAATTGAAGCAATCTAATCGGCAAAATACAGAAGGTTGCAGTTTCACCTTTGCAAAATTAAGCTTATTGTTTGTTAACAGAATTCTAGCTTCAAAATGGTCAAAACAGGACGGAGCTCAATGAAGGCGTACAAATTTAAATGTAGTACATCACATCGGCCTAGTAAGTACTCCCTCGGTCCCAAAATAAGTGTCTTGAGCTTAGTACAAATTTGTACTAGAGGTAGTACAAAGTTGAGACACTTATTTTGGGACGGAGGGAGTACTACAGTAGTACCAACAGCATACAGGATATGAACAAAAAAAAAGTAATCATGCAGGGCCTCAAATTTCGCCAGCCCCATCATCTAACTGAAGATTAACCATCGCAGACATATAGCAGCAGCTAAATTACGAAGGGTGGCAGCTCGCTGAGCTAGAACGTCACCGCTTTGCTGTGCTGGAGGCGCGCCGCACGGGCGCCCTTAACTGCGGCGCGGTGGCTGCCCGCCGGCTTCCCGCTCCTGACCTTGTCTGCGGAAACAGCAGCACCCGGGCAGCCAGTGAGATTTGCAGTTTTACTTGCACGACAGAGGGGAAAAGCGATGTATAAAACGGTAGGGAGCTCCCCCCCAGAGAGGGAGGAGCTAGCTAGGCTGTACCGATCTTGTGCGAGTGGCGGGAGGCCTTGGAGGCGAAGCGCGTCTTGTGCGGCTTGTTGACCTGCGAGCGCGCGCCGGCCATCTCGCCGGCGGCGGCGGGGCAGGTGGTGGGCGCGTTGGGTTTAGGGCTTAGGTAGGTGCTGTGGCGGCGCGCAGGAGAGGTCGAGCTGTCCGTTCGTGCCTGCTGGTTTTGTTTTGCACAAGAGAAGAGTTTGTTGGGCCTCTCGTGGGCCACTTTTTCGGGCGGACACGGAGCTAAAGCCTAAAACAAAGGCCACTCTCCCACCAATCCCCTCGTCACCACTCTCCCACACGGTCAAAGGCCACAAGCTAACCCTAGCCGCCGCCGCACCCCCGCCTCCCATCTCGGCCCGCGCCGCCCCGCCCCTATCCCCTGCATCAACGCCTGCTCGGGTCCCTGCACCAAGATCTGCTCCCCCGTGTCGCCCAAAATCCCCGAGCCCGCATCCACCAATCCACAAAAGGTCCGCCCACAACCTGAGTCCGCCTCCAGCAGATCCACCGCATACCCAGGGGAAGCGGAGTCAGACCTTTGGTGATGGGTCGAGGCAAAAAGGATCCCTGGGCGGCACGCGGATCCGTCGATCCGGCGGAGGAGGAGGCGGCAGCGGTGATGGAGGTTGAAGAGGAGGAGGAAGTCAAGGGAGACGAAGAGGAGGAGTGGAATCACGAGGAGGATGAGGCGGAGGAGGAGGAAGAGGAGTGGGAACAGGAGGAGGAGGCTGATGAGGCCTCGGCGGAGGAGCAGCCGGAGGACCAGCGGTCGCCGCCCAAGCTGGCGGAGGGATACTACGAGATCGAGACCATCCGCCGCCGCCGCCGCCGCCAGAACCAGATACAGTACCTCGTCAAATGGCGTGGGTGGCCGGAGAGCGCCAACACATGGGAGCCTGAAGAAAACCTCAAGGCCTGCTCTGATTTTGTTGAAGCCTTTGAGAAGCGGCAGCAACCAAGGTCCTATGGCAAGCGCAAGCGCAAGCGCAAGATCTCCACTACTCCCGTGGTAAGTCCCAACCCTTCTTCTCAGGGTAGAAGGGGCCGCCCACGGCGTTCAGATCCTCGGTCTCTGTCCCAACGTCCTGTCCCAGAGCGCAAGATATTGCCTCCCAGAGCAAGCAGCAGGAGAGGTACTGATAACACCAACAGGAACTTGGTTGCGGGCTCTGATGCATCAGTGAACGTGGCTCCTCAGCAAATGCTTGGACAAGGTGCTACACAGGAGGGCAGCTCAAATGTGCTTTCGGTTGGCCTGCCGTCTGTTGTGGTTCATCAACAGGATGAGCATCAGCCTGCGAGTGGTGTATCAAAGGTTGATAGTTCAGTACAGGGACCCCCACCTCAGGTTGGCCAGGTGACCGGTGCCAAGAAGCGCAAGCTTGGGTCTGTCAGGAGGTTCAAGCAGGATGAGGCGCAGCAGGAGCAAGGGCAAGTTGTCAATGGCACAAGTGAGAAGCCTGGCAATGAGAAAACTGATTCCGCACAAGGAGAAACGGGTGATAGGACCAAGGGGGTGGACGGTGCTAACCGTTGCATCACTAAGATCATCAAGCCAGTGCGGTATCATGCCACCATGACAGATGACGTGCAGCAGGTTTCCATAACATTCAGAGCACTCAGGTCTGATGGGCAGGAGGTTCTTGTGGATGACAAGGAATTGAAGTCTACAAACCCGTTGGTGCTGATAAACTACTACGAGCAGCACCTGCGTTACAGTCCCACCGCGTGAAAACTGAAAAGGATGCATGGAAGGTATTGGGTTGCCGTAGCATTCTTTAACCTTGTGGAATTTGCAGTGATATAGATTAGCCTGGTTAATGTACTAGTTGTGATGAATGTAGTAGAATGTGTGCCCTTCTAGTTGCAACATATTTTGTTCAATATTTGTATAATCAGGGATTTATCCTATGATGGCGTTTTTTTGGTGCCCAAGTGCATCTGCACCTGACAACGAACATCAAATTCAAAAGAAAAAGAAAAAAAAACTCATCTAAAGATATTCAGCACGGAAGATGGTCGACTGTGCTAGGGGTGACAAATGACATTCAAGAAGGTCTATGCAAAAAAATATTCTCAAAGAAACTTTGAATAAAGGCATTTTGGAAACGTGAATGTGGTTTTTTTTGGAGCTCCTTGATTGTCATTTCATCATGAAATTTTGCATTTCCCTAGCAAACTCCATCATTTTTGGTGTAAAAATTAGATTTTTGAAAAAATGTTTTTTTTATTTACTGTTATAGGGATTTGATCTATTTGGGCTCATCTATGGATTATTTGATTTATCCTATCTAATATTACTTCATTCATTCTAGAATATGATGTGAATTTTCGGGAAAGTTAAACGTTTGTATGTTTGACCAAGATTAAGGAATAAAATATCAAAAATATGCAATACCTAATATATACAATATGAAAATACTTTTCATAATGGATCAAATGATACAAATTTGATACTTGTAGATATTGATATTTTTTTCTTAGAAACTTGGTCAAACATGCACCTGTTTGACTTTTGAAAAGATAAATACACCTTATATTTTGGAATGGTTGGAGTACATGTTGATAAGTTGTTGTAGATTTAAATAAAAAAAGATTTTGCTAAAGCACATCTAGATGTGCCCCTAAGTTTTGGACATCTAAGTCCTTTGTCATTGATTTTACATGGAGATTCATGTGAGTATTTGTTTTTTATCTTTTCTTTTTATATGTGATTGAGTCACTTAGATGTCAATAGTTAGATGTGCCCTTGATAGGCCCTTAAAATAACAGTGCCATCAGTTTTGGGGTTTACGGCCCAAACTGAATGTGTATTTACCTTTTGATTATGGGATTCTAGTGAAATTGTCATGGATGGTGATTTTAATGAACCTGAAATTAGGGGTGATGTCTTTAATTTTACTGAATCTGAAATTAGGGATGATGTATTTATTTCATGTGCTGAATGTGTCCCTGGGCTCCATGGCCTTTCCTTCCTTTTTTTAACAACAGTTCTCAGATTTAATTAGGGATGACCTTATAGCCATGCTTAATAGTTGAAATAAAGAAGAACTAGATCTATTTAAAGAACCAGATGAAGTGTCTACACCTAAGTATAGATCTATTGCTCTTTGTAATTGTAGTTTTAGGGGGGTGTCAAATGTTATTATGGAAAGGTGTATTATGGTAAGTATTCTCTACCCATGAAGTTATTCATGATGTGGTGTATATTGGGCAATGTGGTTTCATCTTTTAAATTAGACTATGGAAGGACATGTGATATAGTTAATAGGATATTTCTTATCTCTATTATCATTTAAAGGGGGCTTTTGCCATAAGTGGGTCTATCTTGTCAAAACTTTTCTTTTGAATGGTTTTGTAGGTATTACCAGTGATTTCTGTGAATCAGGTTGAGGTGTTAGTCAAGGTCACCCCAGTTCCCCTTGACATAATTAAGTTGTTGATGTGTTCACTAGAATGCTCATTAAGGCAACTATTATGGGCAGATTTTTGGCTTTACCAAATAATTCAACCTACTAGTATCATTAGCATGCAATATGCTCATGATACTCTGATTTAAAAAAAATGACTTTGTTAGAAACCTCAAATGGATTCTTGTGTGTTTTGAATAGTTGTATGAGGATTAATTTCCATATATGTGATTTGAGGCCTGTTAACATTGAGGCCCAACCTTCTGCTCAAACCATGCGATACCATGTGATGTAGGAGTATCATGGTGTTCCCCTTCACCATGCTAAACATAGGAAGGGCGGTAGATAAGGTTGTTTCTCAAATGAGTGTCATTATGTTTCTCAAATGGGACATTTCTTTGATTAACTCTCAAAAGGCTCACTGTTTTGGGGATAAGTACCACCTAGCCATCAAATGTCCTACCATTTTAGGCTTGGAAAAATTAGGAAAGAACTTATTGCCCCAAAGAGGTATATTATGGAAAGTATTCTCTACTCATGAAGATATTCATGATGTGGTGCATAGAGGGCAATGTGGTTTCATCTTCAAATTAGATTATGAAAGGGCATGTGACATGGTTAATAGGATATTTCTTGCCTCTATTATCATTCAAAGGGGTCCTTTGCCATAAGTGGGTCAATCTTGTCAAAACATAACTTAGGAATGGTTTTGTAGGTATTACTAGTGATTTCTATGAATCTTGTAGAGGTGTTAGATAAGGTCACCCTATTTCCCCTTGGTACTAAATTTAGTTGTTGAAGTATTCACTAGAATGCTCATTAAGGTAATATGAGCAAATTCTTGGGGGTTTTCAAATAATTTAACCTACTGGTATTAGCATGCAATATGCTCATGATACCCTCTCTAAAAAAAATAAGACGACCATGTTAGAAACCTCAAATGGATTCTTGTGTGTTTTGAACAGTTTGTCTGGTATGAGGATTAATTTCAATAAATGTGATTTGATGCCTATTAACATTGAGGCTCAACCTTTTGCTCAAACCATGTGATACCGTGTGATGTAGGAGTATCTTGGTGTTCCCCTTGACCATGCTAAACATAGGAAGGGGGCCTACAACCAGTAGTTGATAAGACTGTTAAAAGAGTTGTTGAATGGAGAGGGAAGCTCACAGTGGTTGATTGACTTTGTTCCAGTCTTGACTAGCCAGCATTATTGCCTATATGAGTGTCATTAAGTTTTTCAAATGGGTAATTTCTTTGAAGAACTCTCGAATGGCTCACTATTTGGGGGATAAGTACCACCTAGCCATCAAGTACCACGTAGCCAATTGTAATTTGTTATGTATGAGTAAATAATTTGGAGGGTTGGGTATACCTAATCTCTTTGAAGTTAACATTTGCCTTGTAGCCTCTTGGATTAAGAGATGTTGTTTAAATAATAACAAGTTCTAGAAACAAATCATTTGTCAGGAATGCACAACCCAATCTCCTAACCTTTTTGCTTATCCCAGCAATGATATCTCCCCATTTTGGAAAGGAGTTTTGTGAGACACTAAAGATGCCAATATTGGATATCAATGGAGAGTTGGGAATGCTAAGAAGGTTCAACTTTAGGAGGTCAATGGTTGGTTCCGCCAGCTTGGCTACAAATTTTTGGGATCTTTATATGATCCCTAATGAGCATAACCTTACTATTGTTGAAATCTGGGATGGATCACAATTGAAAATCTCTTTCAGGAGATATTTTGGTTAAAATTTATTGAATTAATGGTTTGACCTAACTCATGTTGCCTAACCCATTAACCTCTTTGACGAGAAAGATGTTTTAATCCGGAAACTAAGTTTAAAGGGAATTAGTTAGTTAGTTCCTTATATGCTCTTTTTAGTTTCACATGTATAACTCTGTTAAAATTCCTATTGTTTGAAAGTTATTTGTTCCTCCGAATTCACATCTTTTTGTGGTTGCTAGCTAACAATAAACTGCTCAACTAGAGATAATCTCAACAAGAGACAAAATGTACCTGGCTTCTCTTGCCTTTTCTGCTATGAGCATGAGTCATATATTCACTTGATTTTTGAGTATGTTGTTTCTACTAAGATTTGGAGATACATTTCTTTGCTTACTGGAATGAGATGTAGAGCTAGTGTTGATTGTGTCACATGTTGGTGGATCAGTAATGCTTACCATTAAGTTGAAAATGTTGTCCATGCAACCAATTTGTGGTCTATATGGAGAACCCGCATGATGTATGCTTTAATTCTTCTTACTGATATGGCTTATATGTGATTTTCAGTAAAACATATGTTAAGGAATGGGAACTGGATACCGCAAGCCTGACATCGAGACTCAAAGCCAATAAGCATCAGCTAGTGGACAATGTTGTGAAGCTTATTGTTCTACATCATGTGCAATCCTTTGTTTGGAGTGCTCTACCATTTGGGGGTGTGGACAATGGTGTAAATCTCTATATTTTGGGTGGATCTACTTACCTTTTTTTAGTTACCTGGTTAAACTTGTTTAGATTTCTTAAAACTTTTTTGTCGAGCCTTGTACTCATGTCGTGCTCTGCTTGCTACAAAATGTATGGTCACATGATTTCTTAAAATGGAACCGGGGTAGAAACTCTTGCCCCAAAAAATCATGGGTTTGTGTTCTCTCACTATCTTTGCCAGCATTCAGTTTTCCCATCTCGTCTACGATCAATACCACCGTCGAAATCACTATGACTAACTAAGGGATAGTATCAGTCGCTACTCGAACTTGGTAGATTTGCATTCTAGGTTGGTTTCGAGTTCTCCTTAGTAGATTAACTAGGGTTTAACACGATTGATGAAGCTTCGTGTCCATTGTTGTGGGTGGTGGGCAAGGATGATCTCGAGAGTATGATGAGTGGTTTGGTATCCGTGAGGAGGACATTGATGATGTCAATTTTTAGGAGGAAGGGCCACCACCGATGGAGACCACCTGCTGGTTGTCACTAGTAGATTTAAATATTACAAGGGATATAACCAATTCTGGTTTTTCAGGAATATATGTTTTGCAAGGGGTCTTGTGTTGAAGGTTCGAATACATGCCTGGATAAATAACATGTATATGATGTAATGTTCATGCTTGGGGGAATGGGAAAAGGTCATGGGGCTTTTTGTGCCAACGACGTTTTACTTGAGTCATTCCTTGACATCATTGGCTCTACCTTCGCCCACAGGGTTGCAGCGCAAGGGCAAGGGGGTGATTGGTAGCAATATGGCAACTTCTTCCTCAATTGTAGTCGCCTTGGAGGAGGCTCACCGCGCGGTCGGCGGGTGGTTGTTGGTCGGACGACTACTGGTTTAGTTTGAGGTGAATCAAGGAGTAATTCTTAATGAGCTCTGATGTGTGTGGCGGCTCCATGGGAATGTCACTCCTCATACAAATGTCCAGCAAATGATGGTTGGTTTGTGCTCGGGTTCAAGGATCAAGGATATATGAAGCTTGCTCTCCTTGCTCAATCATGGCACTACAATCATGATAAGGTTATTTTGTGTCATTCGAAGGCAAGGGCAAGCCGGTGGATGCCGCTTACTGAAAGTACAACTAATGCCTGGGTGGTTTTGGTACTTAATAATAACATATATGTCATTGATCTAATGAACATTGATGATAGATTTCAAAAAAGATCAATTATTGGCATGGTAATGACTAATGGATGTGGACCCCTCAAAATGTCAAGATCAAGAATTGGCTACCCCAAGACTCTACATTTCTGGTTTAGTGATCCAAGATCACTTTGAGTCCCTTAGGAAAGCCACTACTATTAAAAGGGGATGAGGTATTGTTGATGAGGTTGTTTCTCAAAGTGCTTACTGATATTGCTCCAAAAACCCTCCATCACTTTCCCAAAAACACATATGTCCAAACCCTAATTCATCATTTTGGTCCCACCGATATCATCCACCCTGGTGAAGGAAATATGCCCTAGAGGCAATAATAAAGTTATTATTTATTTCCTTGTATCATGATAAATGTTTATTATTCATGCTAGAATTGTATTAACCGGAAACATAATACATGTGTGAATATATAGACAAACAGAGTGTCACTAGTATGCCTCTACTTGACTAGCTTGTTAATCAAAGATGGTTATGTTTCCTAACCATGGACAAAGAGTTGTTATTTGATTAACGGGATCACATCATTAGTTGAATGATCTGATTGACATGACCCATTCAGTTAGCTTAGCACCCGATCGTTTAGTATGTTGCTATTGCTTTCTTCATGACTTATACATGTTCCTATGACTATGAGATTATGCAACTCCCGTTTACCAGAGGAATACTTTGTGTGCTACCAAACGTCACAATGTAACTGGGTGATTATAAAGGTGCTCTACAGGTGTCTCCAAAGGTACTTGTTGGGTTGGCGTATTTCGAGATTAGGATTTGTCACTCCGAATGTCGGAGAGGTATCTCTGGGCCCTCTCGGTAATGCACATCACTTAAGCCTTGCAAGCATTGCAACTAATGAGTTAGTTGCGAGATGATGTATTAAGGAACGAGTAAAGAGACTTGCCGGTAACGAGATTGAACTAGGTATTGGATACCGACGATCGAATCTCGGGCAAGTAACATACCGATGACAAAGGGAACAACGTATGTTGTTATGCGGTTTGACCGATAAAGATCTTCGTAGAATATGTAGGAACCAATATGGGCATCCAGGTCCCGCTATTGGTTATTGACCGGAGACGTGTCTCGGTCATGTCTACATTGTTCTCAAACCGTAGGGTCCACACGCTTAAGGTTTCGATGACAGTTATATTATGAGTTTATGAGTTTTGATGTACCGAAGGAGTTCGGAGTCCCGGATGAGATCGGGGACATGACGAGGAGTCTCGAAATGGTCGAGACATTAAGATTGATATATTGGACGGATATATTTGGACACCGGAAAGGTTCCGGATGAGATTGGGATTATACCGGAGTTCCGGGAGGTTACCGGAACCCCCCGGTAAGTATATGGGCCTTATTGGGCCTTATTGGAAGGGAGGGAGAAAGAGCAAGGGAGGGGGCGCCCCCCCCAAGCCCAATCCGAATTGGGAGGGGGGGCGCCCCCCCCCCTTTCCTTCTCTCCTCCCCCCTCTTCCTTCCCTCTCCTACTCCTAATAGGAAAGGGGGGCCAAACCTACTTGGAGTAGGTTTGCCCCCCTAGGGCGCGCCTCCCCCTTGGGACGGCCTCCTCCTCCCTCCCTCCTTTATATACGGGGGTGGGGGCACCCCATAGACACACAAGTTGATCATTGAGATTGTTCCTTAGCCGTGTGCGGTGGCCCCCCCCCTCCACGATATTACACCTCGGTCATATTGTAGCGGTGCTTAGGCGAAGCCCTGCGACAGGAGAACATCAAGATCATCACCACGCCGTCGTGCTGACGGAACTCCTCCCCGTGCCTCTGCTGGATCGGAGTTCGGGGTGCGTCATCGAGCTGTACGTGTGTCAAGAACTCGGAGGTGCCGGAGTAACGGTGCTTGGATCGGTTGGACCGGGAGGACGTACGACTACTTCCTCTACGTTGCGTCAACGCTTCCGCTTCGGTCTACGAGGGTACGTAGACAACACTCTCCCCTCTCGTTGCTATATCATCACCATGATCTTGCGTGTGCGTAGGAAATTTTTTGAAATTACTACGTTCCCCAACAGTGGCATCCGAGCCTAGGTTTTATGGTTTGATGTTATATGCACGAGTAGAACACAAGTGAGTTGTGGGCGATATAAGTCATACTGCTTACCAGCATGTCATACTTTGGTTCGGCGGTATTGTTGGATGAAGCGGCCCGGACCGACATTACGCGTACGCTTACGCGAGACTGGTTTTACCGCCGTGCTTTGCACACAGGTGACTAGCGGGTGTCAGTTTCTCCAACTTTAGTTGAACCGAGTGTGGCTACGCCCGGTCCTTGCGAAGGTTAAAACAGCATCAACTTGACAAACTATCGTTGTGGTTTTGATGCGTAGGTATGATTGGTTCTTGCTTAAGCCCGTAGCAGCCACGTAAAACTTGCAACAACAAAGTAGAGGACGTCTAACTTGTTTTTGCAGGGCATGTTGTGATGTGATATGGTCAAGACGTGATAAGATATAAGTTGTTGTATGAGATGATCATGTTTTGTTGAAGTTATCGGCAACTGGCAGAAGCCCTATGGATGTCTCTTTGTTGCATAAGATGCAAGTGCCAAATAATTGCTTTACTTTATCGCTATACGATAGCAATAGTTGCAAGAGCAATAGTTGGTGAGACAACCATGTGATGACACATTGATATAGATCAAGATGATGAAGATCATGGTGTCGTGCCGGTGACAATAGAGATCATGACAGTACTTTGGAGATGGAGATCAAAGGCGCAAGATGATCATGGCCATATCATGTCACACATTTTGATTGCATATGATGTTTATCTATTATACATCTTATTCTTGCTTTGATTGACGGTAGCATTTTAAGATGATCTCTCACTAATTATCAAGAAGTGTTCTCCCTGAGTATGAACCGTTGCCAAAGTTCGTTGTGCCCAGACACCACGTGATGATCGGGTGTGATAAGCTCTACGTCCATCTACAACGGATGCAAGCCAGTTTTGCACATGCGGAATACTCAGGTTAAACTTGACGAGCCTAGCATATGCAGATATGGCCTCGGAGCACGGAAACCGAAAGGTCGAGCGTGAATCATATAGTAGATATGATCAACATAGTGATGTTCACCATTGAAAACTACTCCATCTCACGTGATGATCGGTTATGGTTTAGTTGATTTGGATCACGTGATCACTTAGATGACTAGAGAGATGTCTGTCTAAGTGGGAGTTCTTAAGTAATATGATTAATCGAGCTTAAATTTATCATGAACTTAGTCCTGGTAGTATTTTGCAAATTATGTTGTAAGATCAATAGCTTGCGTTGTTGCTTTCATATGTTTATTTTGATATGTTCCTAGAGAAAATTGTGTTGAAAAATGTTAGTAGCAATGATGCGGATTGGATCCGCGATCTGAGGTTTATCCTCATTGCTGCACAGAAGAATTATGTCCTTAATGCACCGCTAGGTGACAGACCTATTGCAGGAGCAGATGCAGACGTTATGAACGTTTGGCTAGCTCAATATGATGACTACTTGATAGTTTTGTGCACCATGCTTTATGGCTTAGAATCGGGACTTCAAAGATGTTTTGAACATCATGGACCATATGAGATGTTCCAGGAATTGAAGTTAATATTTCAAGCAAATACCCGAGTTGAGAGATATGAAGTCTCCAACAAGTTATATAGCTAAAAGATGGAGGAGAATCGCTCAACTAGTGAGCATGTGCTCAGATTGTTTGGGTACTACAATCGCTTGAATCAAGTGGGAGTTAATCTTCCAGATAAGATAGTGATTGACAGAATTCTCTAGTCACCATCACCAAGTTAGTAGAACTTTGTGATGAACTATAGTATGCAAGGGATGATGACAATGATTCCCGAGTTTTTCATGATGATGAAATCGATGAAGGTAGAAATCAAGAAAGAACATCAAGTGTTGATGGTTAACAAGACCACTAGTTTCAAGAAAAGGGCAAAAGGGATAGAAGGGAACTTCAAGAAGAACGGCAAGCAAGTTGCTGCTCAAGTGAAGAAGCCCAAGTCTGGACCTAAGCCTGAGACTAAGTGCTTATACTGCAAAGGGACTGGTCACTGGAAGCAGAACTACCCCAAGTATTTGGCGGATAAGAAAGATGGCAAAGTGAACAAAGGTATATTTGATATACATGTTATTGATGTGTACTTTACTAGTGTTTATAGCAACCCCTCGGTATTTGGTACTGGTTCAGTTGCTAAGAGTAGTAACTCGAAACGGGAGTTGCAGAATAAACAGAAACTAGTTAAGGGTGAAGTGACGATGTGTGTTGAAAGTAGTTTCAAGATTGATATGATCATCATCGCACACTCCCTATACTTTCGGGATTAGTGTTGAACCTAAATAAATGTTATTTGGTGTTTGCGTTGAGCATGAATGTGATTTGATCGTGTTTATTGCAAAACGGTTATTCATTTAAGTAAGAGAATAAATTGTTGTTCTGTTTACATGAATAAAACCTTATATGGTTACACACCCAATGAAAATGGTTCATTGGATCTCGATCGTAGTGATACACATATTCATAATATTGAAACCAAAAGATGCAAAGTTAATAATGATAGTGTAACTTATTTGTGGCACTGCCGTTTAGGTCATATCGGTGTAAAGCGCATGAAGAAACTCCATACTGATGGACTTTTGGAACCACTTGATTATGAATCACTTGGTACTTGCAAACTGTGCCTCATGGGCAAGATGACTAAAACGCCGTTCTCCGGAACAGTGGAGCGAGCAACTGACTTACTGGAAATAATACATACTGATGTATGCGATCCGATGAGTGTTAAGGCTCACGGCGGGTATCGTTATTTTCTGACCTTCACAGATGATTTGAGCAGATATGGGTATATCTACTTGATGAAACATAAGTCTGAAACATTTGAAAAGTTCAAAGAATTTCAGAGTGAAGTGGAAAATCATCATGACAAGAAAATAAGGTTTCTACGATCTGATCGCGGAGACAAACATTTGAGTTACGAGTTTGGTCTTCAATTAAAACAATGTGGAATAGTTTCACAAATTCATGCCACATAGAACACCACATCATAATGGTGTGTCCGAACGTCATAACCGTACTTTATTGGATATAGTACAATCTATGATGTTTCTTACCGATTTACCAATATCATTTTGGGATCATGCATTAGAGACAGCTGCATTCACGTTAAAAAGGGGCACCATCTAAAGTCCGTTGAGACGACACAATATGAACTGTGGTTTAGCAAGAAACCCAAGTTGTCGTTTCTTAAAGTTTGAGGTTGTGATGCTTATATGAAAAAGTTTCATCCTGATAAGCTCAAACCCAAATCGGAGAAATGTGTCTTCATAGGATACCCAAAGGAGACAGTTGGGTACACCTTCTATCACAGATCCGAAGGCAAGACATTCGTTGCTAAGAATGGATCCTTTCTAGAGAAGGAGTTTCTCTTGAAAGAAGTGAGTGGGAGGAAAGTAGAACTTGATGAGGTAACTGTACCTACTCCCTTGTTGGAAAATAATACATCACAGGAACCGGTTTCTGTGACGTCAAAACCAACTAGTGAGGAAGTTGATGATGATGATCATAGAACTTCAGATCAAGTTAATACAGAACCTCGTAGGTCGAATAGAGTAAGATCCGCACCAGAGTGGTACGGCAATCCTATTCTGGAAGTCATGCTACTAGATCATGATGAACCTACGAACTATGAAGAAGCGATGGTGAGCCCAGATTCCGCAAAATGGCTTGAAGCCATGAAATCTGAGATGGGATCCATGTATGAGAACAAAGTATGGACTTTGGTTGACTTGCCCGATGGTCGGCAAGCAATTGAGAATAAATGGATCTTCAAGAAGAAGACTGACGCTGACGGTAATGTTACTGTCTACAAAGCTCGACTTGTTGCAAAAGGTTTTCGACAAGTTCAAGGGGTTGACTACGATGAGACCTTCTCACCCGTAGCGATGCTTAAGTCTGTCCGAATCATGTTAGCAATTGCCGCATTTTATGATTATGAAATTTGGCAAATGGATGTAAAAACTGCATTCCTGAATGGATTTCTGGAGGGAGAGTTGTATATGATGCAACCAAAAGGTTTTATCGATCCAAAGGGAGCTAACAAAATGTGCAAGCTCCAGCGATCCATCTATGGACTGGTGCAAGCATCTCGGAGTTGGAATATACGCTTTGATAAGTTGATCAAAGCATATAGTTTATACAGACTTGCAGTGAAGCCTGTATTTACTAGAAAGTGAGTGGGAGCACTACAACATTTCTGATAAGTATATGTGAATGACATATTGTAGACCGGAAATAATGTAGAATTATTCTGCAAAGCATAAAGGAGTGTTTGAAAGGAGTTTTTCAAAGAAAGACCTCGGTGAAGCTGCTTAGATATTGAGTATCAAGATCTATAGAGATAGATCAAGACGCTTGATAAGTTTTTTTTCAATGAGTACATACCTTGACAAGATTTTGAAGTAGTTCAAAATGGAATAGTAAAAGAAAGAGTTCTTGCCTGTGTTACAAGGTGTGAAATTGAGTAAGACTCAAAACCCGACCACGGCAGAAGATAGAAAGAGAATGAAAGTCATTCCCTATGCCTTGGCCATAGGTTCTATAAAGTATGCCATGCTGTGTACCAGATCTATTGTATACCCTACACTGAGTTTGGCAAGGGAGTACAATAGTGATCTAGGAGTAGATCACTGGACAACGGTCAAAATTATCCTTAGTGGAATAAGGATATGTTTCTCGATTATGGAAGTGACAAAAGGTTCGTCGTAAAGGGTTACGTCAATACAAGTTTTGACACCGATCTGGATGACTCTAAGTCTCGATCTAGATACATATTGAAAGTGGGAGCAATTAGCTAGAGTAGCTTCGTGCAGAGCATTGTAGACATAGAAAATTGCAAAATACATAACGGATCTGAATGTGAAAGACCCGTTGACTAAGATTCTCTCACAAGCAAAACATGATCACACCTTAGTACTCTTTGGGTGTTAATCACATAGCGATGTGAACTAGATTACTGAATCTAGTAAACCCTTTGGGTGTTGGTCACATGGCGATGTGAACTATGGATGTTAATCACATGATGATGTGAACTATCGATGTTAATCACATGGTGATGTGATCTAGATTATTGACTCTAGTGCAAGTGGGAGACTGAAGGAAATATGCCCTAGAGGCAATAATAAAGTTATTATTTATTTCCTTATATCATGATAAATGTTTATTATTCATGCTAGAATTGTATTAACCGGAAACATAATACATGTGTGAATATATAGACAAACAGAGTGTCACTAGTATGCCTCTACTTGACTAGCTTGTTAATCAAAGATGGTTATGTTTCCTAACCATGGACAAAGAGTTGTTATTTGATTAACAGGATCACATCATTAGTTGAATGATCTGATTGACATGACCCATTCAGTTAGCTTAGCACCCGATCGTTTAGTATGTTGCTATTGCTTTCTTCATGACTTATACATGTTCCTATGACTATGAGATTATGCAACTCCCGTTTACCGGAGGAATACTTTGTGTGCTACCAAACGTCACAACGTAACTGGGTGATTATAAAGGTGCTCTACAGGTGTCTCCAAAGGTACTTGTTGGGTTGGCGTATTTCGAGATTAGGATTTGTCACTCCGAATGTCGGAGAGGTATCTCTGGGCCCTCTCGGTAATGCACATCACTTAAGCCTTGCAAGCATTGCAACTAATGAGTTAGTTGCGAGATGATGTATTACGGAACGAGTAAAGAGACTTGCCAGTAACGAGATTGAACTAGGTATTGGATACCGACGATCGAATCTCGGGCAAGTAACATACCGATGACAAAGGGAACAACGTATGTTGTTATGCGGTTTGACCGATAAAGATCTTCGTAGAATATGTAGGAACCAATATGGGCATCCAGGTCCCGCTATTGGTTATTGACCGGAGACGTGTCTCGGTCATGTCTACATTGTTCTCAAACCATAGGGTCCACATGCTTAAGGTTTCGATGACAGTTATATTATGAGTTTATGAGTTTTGATGTACCGAAGGAGTTCGGAGTCCCGGATGAGATCGGGGACATGACGAGGAGTCTCGAAATGGTCGAGACATAAAGATTGATATATTGGACGGATATATTTGGACACCGGAAAGGTTCCGGATGAGATTGGGATTATACCGGAGTTCCGGGAGGTTACCGGAAACCCCCGGTAAGTATATGGGCCTTATTGGGCCTTATTGGAAGGGAGGGAGAAAGAGCAAGGGAGGGCGCGCGGCCCCCCCCCAAGCCCAATCCGAATTGGGAGGGGGGCCGGCCCCCCCTTTCCTTCTCTCCTCCCCCCTCTTCCTTTCCTCTCCTACTCCTAATAGGAAAGGGGGGCCAAACGTACTTGGAGTAGGTTTGCCCCCCCTAGGGCGCGCCTCCCCCTTGGGCCGGCCTCCTCCTCCCTCCCTCCTTTATATACGGGGGTGGGGGCACCCCATAGACACACAAGTTGATCATTGAGATCGTTCCTTAGCCGTGTGCGGTGCCCCCCCCCCTCCACGATATTACACCTCGGTCATATTGTAGCGGTGCTTAGGCGAAGCCCTGCGACAGGAGAACATCAAGATCGTCACCACGCCGTCGTGCTGACGGAACTCCTCCCCGTGCCTCTGCTGGATCGGAGTTCGGGGTGCGTCATCGAGCTGTACGTGTGTCAAGAACTCGGAGGTGCCGGAGTAACGGTGCTTGGATCGGTTGGACCGGGAGGACGTACGACTACTTCCTCTATGTTGCGTCAACGCTTCTGCTTCCGTCTACGAGGGTACGTAGACAACACTCTCCCCTCTCGTTGCTATATCATCACCATGATCTTGCGTGTGCGTAGGAAATTTTTTGAAATTACTACTTTCCCCAACACCGGGACCCACTAAGATGATCCCTCTATTGCCACAGCCAAAACCTAACAACTCGGTCTGATAGTTCTCGGTCCCACCGAGATGGCCTTGCCAAGCTTCTGTAATGAAGTCTCTTCATTTCAGAATCACCGAGACAAATCGATCGGAATTACCGAAACATGGCTTTACCCTAGCCATTGCACTTCGATCCCACCGAGTTGGTATATTCGGTTTCACCAAAAATCCTAACGATCAAGTAATTTGCACTAGTCGGTCTCACTGAGATTATCATATCGGTGCCACCTGGTTAGGTCAAAAGCTTGTAACAGTTGGATTTTTGGTGTTGCCTATTTATACCCCTCCACCAGCACTTACTCTCTAAGAGAGCCATCGGAACGAAACACAACTTCCACCATCCATTTTCTGATAGAGAACCACCTACTCATGTGTTGAGATCAAGAGATTCCTTTACTACTGTTTGAACGTTGATTTCTAGCCTCTTCAAGTTGCTTTCCACTCCAATACTTCTCCTACCCAAGGCAAATCTGTGAGAGAGAGATTGAGTGCTGAGAGACTAACATTTGAGGCACAAGAGCAAGGAGTTCATCACCAACACAACATCTATTACCTTTTGGAGAGTGGTGTCTCCTAGATTGGTTACGTGTCACTTGGGAGCCTCCAAGATCACATGGAGTTGAACCAAGGAGTTTGTAAGGGCAAGGATATCGCCTACTTCCTGAAGATCTACATGAGTGAGGCTTGTCCTTCGTGGACGGAAGCCATGGTGAAATAGACAAGGTTGCTTCTTCGTGGACCCTTCATGGGTGGAGCCCTCCATGGACTCGCGCAATCATTGCCCTACGTGGGTTGAAGTCTCCATCAACGTGGACGTACGATAGGACCACCTATCAGAACCACGCAAAAAACCATCGTGTATTCATTGTGTTTGAAATCTCTGAACCCCTCCTTTACTTACATGTGCAATGTTTTACTTCCGCTGCTATACTCTTAGAATTGCATGTGTAGGGTGATACTTGATTGCTAGATTTGCTAAAATCTACCCACAACTAAAATTGGGAAAAGTTTAGATTTATATTTGGTTAAGTAGTCTAATCACCCCCTCTCTAGACATATTTTTGATCCTACACTTACTCCCGTAGGACTTGTTGGGATTCCCCAAAGAGGAAGGGTGAAGCAGAACAACAACAAAGTATTTCCCTTAGTTAAGAACCAGGGTTATCAATCCAGTAGGAGTCCCCTAAGCTAGCAACATGAGCAACACGTGCACAAAAACAAATACAAACTTGCACCCATCGTTTAAGAGGGTTGTCAAGCCCCTTGCCTTGCTAGTTACAAGATTAAACACAAATGATAGAGGTGGATAATAGCAAAACAGCACGACAAATAAAAGGAGAAATTGTGTAGAAGAATTTAGTAATGGAGAATAGACCCTGGGGGCCATAGGTTCACTAGTGCTATCTCTTTCGAAAACAGGCGAAGACATGGTAAACAAATTACAATTGGGCAATTGATCGCATTACAATATTCATGACTATGATCATTCATGGAATAATACCATATAGGTGTTGCGTCCGTGATAAGTAGACCATTAATTCAACTACATCTACTACTAATACTCCACCCCAAAACAGATATCCAGCATGCATCTCAAGGTATTAAGTTTGTAAGAAACGGAGTACCGTAACAAGCAAGATTACATCATGCAGACAGGAAGAAGCCACTCAATATGACAAAATCATGTCGTTTTATTCTTAGAGGAAACAACATTTTGTTAGTAGGTTAGAGCATGGCAATACTGAACCCACTACGTAGCACCACTCCCTCTGAAGAAAACCCCATTGAAGTTGGCCAAAGAAGACAGATAGATCAGAGAGCTGATACGTCTCCGCCGTATCTATAAATTTTTTATTGTTTCATGCCAATATTATATAACTTTCACATATTTTTGGCAACATTTTATGTGATTTATTGGACTAACATATTGATCCCGTGCCCAGTGCTAGTTCCTGTTTGTTGCATGTTTTTTGTTTCACGGAATATCCATATCAAACGAAGGCCAAACGCGAGAAAAATTTACGGAGAATTATTTTGGAATATATGTGATTTTTGGGAGGTGGAACCAATGCAAATGGAGGCCCGCGACCTCCACAACCCATCAGGGCGTGTCGGGCACCCCCTGGCGGGCCCAGGTGTCTTGTGCCCTCCTCGTAAGTCGGTTGGGGCCCTTCTTCGGGCGCAGGAAAGATAATTTATGGAAAAAATCGTGTATTTTTTTAGCACAATCGGAGTTATGGATATCCGGGAATTTAAAAAACGTTGAAGGGCTAGAAAATAGGAACACGAAACAGAAGAGAACAGAGGGATAGATCCAATCTAGGAGGGGCTCCTGCCCCTCCGCCGCCTTGGAGGCCATGGACTAGAGGGGGAACTCTCCTCCCATTTAGGGTGGAGGCCAAGGAAGAAGAAGAAGGAGGGGGGGCTCTCTCCTCCTCTCTTCCTATGGCGCCAGAGCGCCGTCGGGGCAATCATCGTGATGGCGATCTACACCAACAACTTCACCGCCGTCAACACCAACTCTCTCCCCCTCCATGCAGTGGTGTAACCTCTCTTCTACCCGTTGTAATCTCTACTTAAACATGGTGCTCAACACTATATATTATTTCCCAATGATCTATGGCTATCTTATGATGTTTGAGTAGATCCATTTTGTCCTGTGGGTTGATAGATGATCGTGGTTGGTGTGAGTTGCATGTTTCATTTTGGTGCTGTCCTATGGTGCCCTCCGTGTCGCGCAAACACGAGGAATCCCCATTGTAGGGTGTTGCAATACGTTCACGGTTCGCTTATGGTAGGTGGCGTGAGTGACAGAATACACATACCCGAGTAAGTGGGTTATTGCATAATGTTATGGTTGGGTTTACCTTAATGATCTTTGGTAGTTGCGGATGCTTGCTAGAGTTTCAATCATAAGTGCATATGATCCAAGTAGAGAAAGTATGTTAGCTCATGTCTCTCCCTCATATAAAATTGCAATAATGGTCACCAGTCTAGTTATCGATCACCTAGGGACAAATGACTTTCTTGTGTGACAAGACCAATCTATTTTTATTATCTTGCAATTTATTCGTAGTTTTATTCTCACAAATTACTCCTAGTTTTATTCTTGTTTTGTAAAGTAAATGCTAAGTGTGCTTAGAGTCGTATCGGTGGTCGATAGAACTTGAGGAAATATATGTTCTACCTTTAGCTCCTCGTTGGGTTTGACACTCTTATTTATAGAAAAAAGCTACAAACGATCCCCTATACTTGTGGGTTATCAAGACTTTTTTCTGGCGCCGTTGCCGGGGAGCAATATCATGGAGTAAATATTCTCGTGTGTGCTTGTTTGCTTTAGCACTAAGTAGTTTTTATATTCTGTTCTAAGTTGTTCTCTATCTTTAGTTATGGATATGGAACACGAAACACCAAAAGAATTAGTTGTACTTGCTACTCATGGAGATGGGGAACCTCCTAAAACCCTCGATACTCGTTATGTGAAAAATATTGTGCACTATATTTGATAATCCTAACAAAACCCCATTCAACTTGATAATGGGAGACACGTTGGATCAACGTGAATATTTTAGGGATTATCGCTTGACACCAAAAGGGAAACTCTTATGGGATCAAATTGATACGTTGCATTGGTATGTTTGGAATTTATGCCAGATATATGATTATACTTGTTGATCTAGGATGAAGGCTCCACACCTTCTCTTTTCATGCAAATTTAATGATAATGAAACCTTAGCTTCTTATGCTAATGGTAGATATGATTATTATGATGTGGAACAAATAGAAGAATTTGTTTCTTTTAAGGGGGCTTATGAAACTGAATCTTTTTTTGAAAAGTATGAAGATTTTGATGATTCAGTTTATAGACCTAAAAAAATTCTATACTTAAATATTGTTATGAGAATTATAAATACAATTTCGATATTGATGCATTTATTGAGGAAGTCTCCGCTATCCAAGAAGAGATTAATATTTTGCAGGAGTCTATGGAAGAAGGAATTGATGAAACTGTGAGCTCATTGGATAAAAAGATGACGAGAAGAGGGAAGAAAAAAAGGAGGAAGATCGGATTAGCTACCCGTGCCCACCTTCTAATGAGAGTAACTCTTCAACTCATACATTATTTAATTTTCCTTTATGCTTACCGAAGGATGAATGCTACGATAATTGCTATCATCCCGTTGATTCATTTGAAATATCCCTTTTTGAGGAACTTGATGCTTGCTATGCTTGTGGCAAAGATGCCAATAGGATTTATGCTTATGGAGATGAACTTGCTATAGTTCCTTATGTTAAGAAAGAAATTGTTGCTATTGCACGCACACATGATAGTCCTATTATCTTTTTGAATTCTCTGAACTACACTATATCGGAGAAGTTTGTTCTTATTAATGATTATATTGATGGGTTGCATTCTACCATTACACATGATGATTTTTATGAATATAATATGCATGTGCTTGTTTCTCCTACTTCCAATTGTTATGAGAGAGGAACTACATCTCCGCCTCTTCATGTTTCCAACACGATAAAATTGCAAGAAACTGCTTATGCTATGTATTGGCCTTTACTTGATGTGCATGAATTGTTCTTTTATGACATGCCGATGCATAGGAAGAGAGTTAGACTTCATCATTGCATGATATATGTTGCTTTGTGCTCACTACTAAATTAATATCATTGTTAATTAAAATTGGCTTTGATATACCTTGGGATCCGGGTGGATCCATTACTTGAGCACTTTATGCCAGCTTAATGGCTTTAAAGAAAGTGCTGCCAGGGAGACAACCCGGAAGTTTTAGAGAGTTATTTATTTCTGTTGTGTGCTTTTATAAAGTTTTAAAACAAAAAATATAAAGGGAAACTTAAAAACTTTTTCAAAAAGAGAAGCGATTGGAAGGTTATGCATTGGAGAAGTGAGGGTCGGCCTTAAACACTTGTGTTCATGCTCATGGAAACAATGTAGAATTTTTCATGGAAGTTTCTCACAAAAATAATTATCCCCTTGTACAAATCCATTGTATTATAAAAATAATGCGCCAAGATTTGCCTTTAGGATGATTAGATTGCTTGTTGGTACGTGCGGTGCAAAAACAGAAACTTTGGCTGTAGTGCGTGATTTTACATTTTTTTATTGGAGCGTCAAAAGTTTCTGAATCTTTACACATTATTTCTATGCAAAAAATTATTTTGTCCTAATTTTTCAGAATTTTTGGAATTGCAGAAGTATGGGTCAAAGTTCAGATTACTACAGACCGTCCTATTTTTGACAGGTTCTGTTTTTGATGCATTGTTTTGCTTGTTTTGATGAAACTATCGATTGTATCGGTGGTATAAGCCATGGATAGGTTATAATACTGTAGCTAAAATGCAAAAACAAAATATGAATGAGTTTGCAACAATACTTAAAGTAGTGATTTACTTTATCATACTAACGGATCTCACCAGTTTTCTGTTAAGTTTTTGTGTGGATGAAGTGTCCAAAGATCGAGGAGGCCTTGATATGAGGAGAAGGAGGAGAGGCAAGAGTTCAAGTTTGGTGATGTCCAAGGCACCCCAAATAAATATTCAAGGAGACTCAAGCGTCTAAGCTTGGGGATGCCCCGGAAGGCATCCCGTCTTTCTTCAACAAGTATCAGTATGATTTCGTTTTCGTTTCGTTCATGTGATATATATGTGTAAATCTTGGAGCGTCTTCTGAGTTTAGTTTTCATTTTTTCTTTTATGCACCATGCTGGTATGAGATAGTCCATGATTGATTTATAGAATGCTCATTGCACTTCACTTATATCTTTTGAGTATGGCTTTATAGAATGCTTCATGTGCTTTACTCGTATCATTTGAAGTTTGGATTGTCTGTTTCTCTTCACATAGAAAATCGTTATTTGTAGAATGCTTTTTTGCTCCACTTATATTTGTTAGAGAATGGTCTTTTGTAGAAAGAATTAAACACTCATGCTTCACTTATATCTATTTAGAGGGTCAACAGGAATTGATCATTTGCATGGTTAGTCATGAAATCCTACATAAAACTTGTGGATCACTGAATATTATATGTTTGATTCCTTGCAATAGTTTTGCGATATAGAGATGATAATATGTGGGAGGTACTAGTAAACGGTTGTGGTTAGTAAGAATACTGGTGTTAAGGTTTGTGATTCCCGAAGCATGCACGTATAGTCCCTCGTTATGTTATGAAGTTGAAGCATGATTTATTATTGATTGTCTTTTTTATGAGTGGCGGTCGGGGACGAGCGATGATCTTTTCCTACCAGTCTATCCCCCTAGGGGCATGTGTAGTAGTACTTTGCTCCGAGGACTAATAAACTTTTGCAATAAGTATATGAGTTCTTTATGACTAATGTGAGTCCATGGATTATACGCACTCTTACCTTTTCGCAATTTGCTAGCCTCTACGGTACCATGCATTGCCCTTTCTCACCTCGAGAGTCAGTGCAAACTTCGCCGGGCATCCAAATCCTATGATACTATACACTCTATCGCACATAAGCCTTATTATATCTTCCTCAAAACAGCCACCGTACCTATCTATTATGGCATTTTCATAGTCATTCCGAGATATATTTTCATGCAACTTTCACGGCTTCCGTTTTGATGACTTGAGCATTCTTTGTCATATTGCTTTGCATGATCATACAGCTAACATAGTATTTGTGGCTCAGCATCATCATTTTTTATACATGTTACACTAGATCATTACACATCCTGGTACACTGCCAGGGGCATTCATATAGAGTCATACTTTGTTCTAGGTATTGAGGTGTAATTTTTATTTCTTTTGAGTTATACGTAAACAGAAGTGTGATGATTATCATTATTCATTGTTAGAACATGTCCCAGTGAGGAATGGGTGATGGAGACTATGATTCCCCCACAAGTCGGGATAAGGCTCCGGACAAATATAAAAAAGGAAAAGAAAAAAAAAGTGAGGCCAAAAGGAGCCCAAGAAAAAAGAAAAAAAAAGAAAAATGAGATAAAAGAGAGAAGGGCATGCTAACAGGGAAGCGGCGATTTGGTGCCCGAGCGCAGATGCTCCTGAAATCACTCGCGGAACTACGGTGGGCCGAGACAGTATGGGATGGACGGTGCGGTCAGATGGGCTTTCTGGTCCGTGGATCAGATCTTTAGCAATACAGCTGAGCCAGGAGGACACAGAGAGGCAGAGAGGCGACGACACAGAGTCCACCCCCTCCTGGCTCTCCCCTAATTCGAATGCAAGGGCATGCGGCGGCTTCTCGAAGCCCCGTCGAATCCCTGATGGAAGATGCTGGCCTTGAGTTCTGGCTGGATGCCGTGGACCAGTAAGTGGATCTTTCCTCCATATAGATCTAGCAATTCCTCGATCTTTTTGGTCAGTGGACAAACCATGTGAGAAAGCTGATTCGAAGACTGGGCGTCGGCCATGGCCGTATGTTTCTAGGTCCCCCCTCTGGGAGGAGTTCGCTGACAGTCTTGAAAATCCAGATCCGTCCCTCTGGCATTATTAACGCTAGACAAAGACAACCATGCCGTGCCGGCGGACTCGAATGCTGCCTCTGGATGTGGGCAGCAAGTTGGTGGCGCCGTGCCGGAGAGGCCGACCTACGGCGTCGGGAGGCATGTCCACGAAGTCAGCTGACAGAGTCAACCCTGAGCCGCATGGTTGGATGAAAAGGTATTTCGGGTAATTCCATTGCTTGTGTAATAACTGTATATCTCCAAAAATGAGTGCATGTTGATCTCCTCAGGCATGACTAGTTCAATTTTGGGCGACTGCAACCTGACGATATGATTTGGTTAACTGACCCTGATACTTGGTACTGATGATTAATTGTTAAATGTGCTTAGACGTCAAATATGTCAGTAATTGTCTACTGCAGCTGAAAATTGTGTAAAGGAATGGTTTGCTTAAAAAAGTCTGGTTACATCTCAGTAGTGTACTACCAGACCGGACGCCATGTCCTTCTAGGATAAGTACACTAGATCGAGCTTACCAAAAATGTAATTAGACCGTAACTCAGGCCAAGTTTTTATTCACTAGGCGGGGCATATGACTTCTACAACTTGTATTCCTGGGAGATCAGAATCGGAATTCGGTATGGCAACAGCTTTCCTTTAGATGTTTCCATCGGCGGTTGAATCATTGCAAGTGTGACGACGGGGTAACTGACAGCGGTGTCGCTGGAGCAAGAGTAGAGGTTCAGGTATGCGTGGAATCATAAGTCATTTCCTTGTACGCGATTTCCCTGAAAACACCTACTTAACAGCGGCACATGTGTAGTTCCCGGACACTTCGAACTTGGGGTTGCAGCAAGTGCTTGGAGCACGAATTTGATGCTGGAGCAAGAAGGCCATGGCGTGGACGAGGTGAGCGGAAGTGTTACCACTGTTGTGTTGTCTGTTGATCTCCGGACGATTTGTTTGAAAACCAAAACCGGCTGCATTTCCATGGAGAGGTGATTCAGCGGGGGGCCTCATTCGGATAAGATCTGCAAGCAGGAGTTGGACAACAAGAGCGGAGATGGTTCACTTGAAGGATTCGGCGAGCATGACCCAGCCGGTGGCGCGCTGGCCGACTTCCATGGTGTTGACACTGATATGGACAATGGATCTCGCGTGATCTGTGGTGCCGAAGAGGTTGATTCCAGTGGAGAAGAGGTGAGCAGCAGGTAAGCGAAACGACGGCGTACACAGGCTTGTTTTGCGACGTGAGCGTATCACCAGAGGAAAGAACTGTGTTTCCACTGCTCCCCTTGTCCAAGATGGGCACACCATCTTCAACAGATTGTTGTATTGTGCGTGCGGTGTGTTTTAGATTGCAGATAAAAAGAAAACCTGATAGTGTGTTTATATGATGACTAACTCTAGTTTGTCCCACTGGCGGAGTACGCGTACAGTTGCATCTTTTTGACGGTACATTATTATTTTTTCCTTAGCTCTACCCCAAATTGTTTTTTTATTTAGCATTGTGATCGGCAGTAAAAAATAAATGTTGCAGCGTGTGATTAATTTTATGCGTAGGTGGTGCTTAGATAGTGAGCAGAGGTAAAATAGGGGAAAAAAGACTGCCTGTTATTTGGTTTTGGATTTAAAAATTCTACTCGGCCCTGATTAAAAAAGGTTACGGCATTTGACGAAACTTTGGTGTGCAGCTAAAAAAACAAAGACTGTCGTGGTGGTTTGTTTTCGATTTAAAAATTCTGGTCACTCGTTAATATATGTTGCCGCATTTGATTAACTTGCGAGTGGATAGTGCTTAGATAAGCAGCAGCGGTGTGTTAGGGGAAAAAGGATTGCCCTGAGGGCCTGCGGCGTGGTACGGAGACGGCTCAGCGGCTCAGCCTAGCACAGAAAAAAGCTTGAGCCGTGACCCCAACTGTTCGGCCTCTATCTTAACAGCTTTCATTGCACTTAATGCTTCCATCACTGTATTTATTTACTTACCATACATCTGCTATACAGAGAGGAATACATCACCCAGCACACATCCACATGCTAGCGGACGATGAAGATTTCAGGAGCAGCTTAGCCTGAGCTCAGAAACGAATATCCCATGCTAATTCCACACTTGTGCTTTAAAGTAGCACCATATTTTTTCATATAAAGAGTCTCTTATAATGTCATTTTCATATACTAGTGAAAATTTTTCATTATAGAGTTTGATGCACACCCACTCAGTTTTCATATTGAGCTTTCATACACTTATAGCTCTTAGTGCATTCATTGCATGATAATCCCTACTCACATTAATATCAATTAATGGGCATCTCCATAGCCCGTTGGTTAGCCGCGCTGATGTGAGACTTTCTTACTTTTTTGTCTTCTCTATATTTACCCCTATCATCGTACTCTATTCCACCTATAGTGCTATATCCATGACTTTCGCTCATTTATTGCGTGCAGGTTGAAAAAGCTGAAGCGCGTTAAAAAGTATGAACCAATTGCTCGACTTGTCATCGGGGTTGTGCATGATAAATACTTTGTATTAAGAAGACAGAGCATGACAAGACTATGATTTTGTAGGGATAACTTTCTTTACCGTTGATATTTTGAAAGACACGACTATTTGTTGGGATGACTGAGTATTGATGTCTTTATGTCAAATTATAGACTGTTGCATTGAATTACTCGTGTCTTGACATTCATGCCATGATTTGATATATGAAGACTATGTTAGGTAGCATTCCACATCAAAAATTATCTTTTTTATCATTTACCTACTTGAGGACGAGCAGGAAATAAGCTTGGGGATGCTGAGACGTCTCCGTCATATCTATAATTTTTGACTGTTTCATGCCAATATTATACAACTTTCACATATTTTTGGCAACATTTTATATGATTCGTTGCTAACATATTGATCCAGTGCCCAGTGCCAGTTCCTGTTTGTTGCATGTTTTTGTTTCGCAGAATATCCATATCAAACGAAGTCCAAATGCGACAAAAATTTACGGAGAATTATTTTGGAATATATGTGATTTTTTGGGAGGTGGAATCAACGCAAACGGAGGCTCACGGCCTCCACAACCCATCAGGGCATGCCAGACACCCCCTGGCGCGCCTAGGTGTCTTGTGCCCTCCCCGTAAGTCGGTTGGGGCCCTTCTCCGGGCGCAAGAAAGATAATTTATGAAAATATCATGTAAAATTTTAGCAAAATCGGAGTTACAGATCTCTGGGAATTTAAGAAATGGTGAAGGGCCAGAAAATAGGAATGCGAAACAGAAGAGAATAGAGGGATAGATCCAATCTAGGAGGGGCTCCTGCCCCTTCGCCGCTATGGAGGCCATGAACCAGAGGGAGGGAAATATCCTCCTATCTAGGGGGAATGCCAAGGAAGAAGGAGGGGCTCTCTCCCCCTCTCTCCTGATGGCGCCGGAGCGCTGCCGGGGCAATCATCTTGACGACGATCTACACCAACAACTTCGCCGCTGTCAACACCAACTCTCTCCCCCTCTATGCAAAGGTGTAACCTCTCTTCTACCCACTATAGTCTCTACTTAAACATGATGATCAACGCTATATATTATTTCCCAATGATCTATGGCTATCTTATGATGTTTGAGTAGATCCGTTTTGTCCTATGGGTTGATAGATGATTGTGGTTGGTGTGAGTTGTATGTTTTATTTTGGTGTTGTCCTACGGTGCTCTCCGTGTCGCGCAAACGTGAGGGATCCCCGTTGTAGGGTGTTGTAATACGTTCATGGTTCGCGTATGGCGGGTGGCGCGAGTGACAAAATACATAGACCCGAGTAAGCGGGTTATTGCGTATGGGAGTAAAGAGGACTTGATACTTAATGCTATGGTTGGGTCTTACCTTAGTGATCTTTGATAGTTGCGGATGCTTGCTAGAGTTCCAATCATAAGTGATGAGGACAACACTTCATCGGATACACACAAGACTCCACTTGATATACAAGGACCAATAACTAGAGCTCGCACGCGAAAAATTTAATTTAGAGGTGAGCACATTCCTAAGCACTTCTTTATATGTTTCTCAGAATAGATTGCTACCTAATGATTATATTATGATTAGGAACCATGGAGAGCACCAAGAGATACTTGGAGAGGAGCTTGGAGGTGGAGAGGACCAGCAAGGGCGTCCAAGTCAAGCTGGAGGCCCAAACAAAGTCTGACTTCGGTTTAGTTTCAGAGTTTAGGAGCAGTCTACACTAAAATGGCCGTCCAGGTCACATACGGGCTCGGTTTTGGACGTTCTACATATGCACAGAAAGCCGAGAAGATTTTCTGTCCCGAAGCCTTACAATAAACATCCAATAGGTTTGACACCGCTACTGCCCCCTCATTACTCGACTTGAACAACAACAGGCTATCATCCGCAAATAGGAGGTGATTTACAGCCGGGACAGAAAATCAACCATGACAAATCATCAATATTTTTTAGTAAGGGATGTCCACAACAATTGATAGATAGCATCAAGGCAACTCTAAATGTTCAGAATGAGTCTCTAAATGAGAGTTATTTGGGCATGCCCATTGATGTCGGCCAGTCAAAGATGGATACATTCAGATACCTGAGCGATCGGGTGTGGGAGAAGGTGAAGGGATGGATGGAGAAGCTTCTGACGGCAGGGGGAAAGGAGGTTCTAATCAAAGTAGTGGCACAAGCACTGCCGATTTATTCCATGGCCTGTTTCAGGATTCCAAGGGACTCTGTGAGAACATAACCTCGATCATACGTCAGTTTTGGTGGGGGAGTAAGGTCGGAAAACGAAAACCAGTGTGGGTGGCATGGGATACTATGACACGGCCGAAGCACCTAGGGGGACTCGGTTTCAGGCATATGGAGATTTTTAACCTAGCTTTACTCGCAAGACATGCCTGGAGAGTTTTGACAGAACCAACATTGTCGAGTCCACGTATTTTGAAAGCCTCATATTTCCCGAAGACTTCCATTCTGGAGGCGGAGCTTGGGGGCCGACCCTTGCAAATCTTGCGAGCAATTCTAGACGGGAGGGATATGCTAAAACTGGGGATAGTCCGGAGAATTGGGAACGGTCAAACAACTGAAGTTTGGACACACAAGTGGATTTCGAGATCGGGGATGATGAGACCGGTGTCGCTGTTAACACCAAATACACCGCACCTGGCGTCGGAGTTTATAAATGCATATGAGGCCACTTGCAATGAGCAGCTTGTCCGGTCGGTATTTTTTTGCATGTCTATGCTGAAGCAATACTGTCTATTCCCCTATGTATGCGCAACATGGAAGATTTTTGGCCATGGAGTGAGAAAAGAAGGGTAACTTCTCTGTAAAATCGGCCTATAGACTGATTGTGCAAGCAAGTTTAGCGGGAGAGCAAGGAATTGAAGATTCCGCATCAGCATCTGACAACACGGGTAATGATTGGACAAAGTTATGGAGAACGGATGTGCCATCGAAGGTGAAGCTGTTCCTATGGCGGTTTGCGCGCAGCTCCATCCCCACAGCAGAACTACTCTACCATAGAAACATGTCGACTACATCTACATGTGTGTTATGCGGTGCCAGGGACTCATGGAGGCATGCTTTACTAGAATGCCCGATGGCAAGCAGTGTGTGGGCTCTAGCTGATGATGCTCTTGTCGAACATATGAGTCAGCAAGATGGTGAAAATACGAAGGAATGGATTTTTGCTTTGAAGGATGCCCTCTCGCATGAACGTTTTGTACGTATGACCGTTACCCTGTGGGCAGTTTGGGCAGCCAGGAGGAAAGCCATATATGAGGATATATTCCAGAGTCCTTCCACAACACATTCTTTCATGAATTCCTTCTTGAGTGATCTACAAGTTGTCAAGAACCTGAGCGATACAGTGGTGCAGGCTAGAGCGGAGCGACCAACACATTGGTTGCAGCCGCCATTGGGCACATCCAAAATAAATGTGGATGCGACCTGCATGGGAAGTTCAAGCGTTGGTTCAGTAGCGGCGGTGTGCAGGAGCAAGGAGGGGCTCTTCCTCGGTGCATCCACTATCGTGGTCAAGGGTATCTCCGACCCTATGACACTAGAAGCCATGGCAGTCAGGGAATCGATGGCACTAGCAGAGGATCTCCAATTGCAAGCTATTCACGTGGCGACTGACTGCATGGACATGGTGAACGATATCAAGCAGAAGAGTAGCCCGGGCTATGGGGCCATTATACAAGAGATTATAGAATACTCTAGTAGTTTTAACTTATGTACTTTTGTTCATGAGTTTAGGAGCTCAAATTTCGAAGCTCACAATCTAGCGAAGCGTGCTTTGGGACCGGGGATAGGTCCCTATGTCTGGTTAGGCCACCCCGGTGGTCTTAATTTCGCCCCTGTAAACATTGTGACGGTCTAATAAAAGCTTCGCATGATTGTCTCAAAAAATAAAGCTGAGAAGATAACCTTTCCAATGGAACCGGTCCCATGGCCAAATTCATCCTGAATTAACGGGAAAAATCGAAACAATGGACGTCCAGAATTCTGTTTTGGTGCTGCGCCACTGTTTTTGGCCTTTGGGCCATGTATCTTTTTTAGGCCAATTAGGGGCGCGTACAGAGGGTCCTTGGCCGATCGTAGACTATATTTGCAGCCGTCGACGCTCAAGTTAGGGTTGGATTTTTCTTAGATTAATCTGTCAAGAACAGTTTTGCCGTTCATTGGTTTGTGAGACCCCAACTCGATTTCTTAAAACAATTTTCAGCAATTTGATTGCAATCTTCTTTGTTGTTGTTTGTGTTCTTCGATTCGCAGGCAAGGATTAGCCTTCTCGGCAAGGTCAACTTGGCAACGCCGGTTGATAACCATAGGAGAAGTGGTGCTGCCATTGCGGGTTTGGAATGTACCGTTCGAAAGCTGGGTCGATTTGTGTCACATCTCCACCAAAAATTGGGTTATCAGAACCTCTTCAGAATATCAGGACCTCACGTCCCCATTAAGTGGTAATCAGAGCTTTAGGTGCACCGTCAGGTTCACCCCTCCCTAGTTAGTTTTTGATTTCGCCTTCATCCTAAAGTCCACAGAAAATCCCCAAAAAAGAAATTTTAGTTGTTAGGTTCTGCCATCCCAGATTTCCAAACCACGTTTAGCCTTTTGCATAATTCTTTTTCAGAGTCCATAGTGTTGAGTTTGTGTCCTTTGTTCATGTTTTGTTGCTGGTCTAGTTAGTGTTTTAGTCCACAATCCTGTTCACAATCCGCTGCCACCACCTGCACTTCATGTTCACAATCTTGGTCGTTTTCCATCACCTCTACGTCTTGTGCTCACCACACAACACCATAACTCCAGCCCACAATCTGCTGCCACCATACCACCGTTTTTCTTTCCACTGTTTTAATTCAGTCTCGTAAAAAAACAGACACCAAAATTGCGCCAAACAGCCTTACCTTTCGCATACAGACTCGGAATCAGGCAAAGAGTGAATCAGCCAAAAAAAAGAAAAAAAGAGCGAAAAAAGGAAAAATAAAGTCACATTGTTGGTGCTTAGATTCACTGTGTTTGCCGAATTTCGATTGGCAAAATTCTGTTAAGAAAATTGTTTGTTCGCATGATATAGTTTCAGCACGGTCCTTATTTTCTATAGGCCGCATTGTCTATCAGGTTGAGCTGAAACTTCCTCTCCTGCTTGTGGGAAAAATATCAAACAAAAAGTGCAGGAGCACAAATTTTGAAGCATTGAGTGTTTGTGCTGAGCTACTGTCCTTGCTTTGTTCTTGTCCATCGTTCTCTTTACCCTCATACTTGTTTCTATATTGTCTTCAATATCATACTTGGTTTCGAACACGAGTAGGCCAGCAACTAGGACAAGTTCTTTGGTCATTTATTCAGCATTACTATCTGATTTTGAATTGTGTTCCACTCACATAAATCGCCTTCCATGCTCCACATACAACCTTCTGAACATGCACAAGTTTCTGGCCCTTGCAATCGTCGGATTACTTTTCCAGGTATCTTTGCCTTGCTGCGTCAGAACATTACAAGAGCTTGGTAAGACGCTTCCATTTGCTGTGTTGAGAGGCACCACTGCAACTTCATAGTAGTTGATAGGGATAACCTTCACTGTGTGTTCCTGTTTTTGTGTTTACAATGGCAGGTGAGGGAGTCCTGGATTAAGGGGTCCTCGGACAGCCGGACTATATACTTTCGCCGGACTGTTGGACTATGAAGATACAAGATTGAAGACTTCATCCTGTGTCCGGATGGGACTCTCCTTTGCGTGGAAGGCAAGCTTGGATATTCGGATATGTAGATTTCCTTCTCTGTAACCAACTTTGTGTAACCCTAGCCCCCTCCGGTGTCTATATAAACCGGAGGGTATAGTCCGTAGGACAACAACAATCATAATCATAGGCTAGCTCCTAGGGTTTAGCCTCTACGATCTCGTGGTAGATCAACTCTTATAATACTCATATCATCAAGATCAATCAAGCATGAAGTAGGGTATTACCTCCATCGAGAGGGCCCGAACCTGGGTAAAACATCGTGTCCCCTGCCTCCTGTTACCATTAGCCTTAGACACACAGTTCGGGACCCCTACCCGAGATCCGCCAGTTTTGACACTGACATTGGTGCTTTCATTGAGAGTTCCACTATGCCATCGCTGTAAGGCTTGATGGCCCCTTCGATCATCTTCAATGATGCGGTCGAGGGGGAGGTTTTCCTTCCTGGATAGATCTTCATATTCAGCGGCTTCGTACTGCGGGCCAACTCGCTTGGCCATCTGGAGCAGATTGATAGCTACGCCCCTGGCCATCAGGTCAGGTTTGGAAGCCTAAACTACACTGCCGACATTCGCGGAGACTTGATCTTCGACGGATTCGAGCCCATGACAGGTGCGCCGGACAGTCACGATGGACATGACTTTGATCCGCCGTCGGACAGTGTTCGGGAGATCGCACCCGCGTTGGCACCGAGAATCAACCCGGAGCAGATCGTGACTTCCGAGGACGGGTGGATGGACCCCGCCATGGAGGCCGCACACTCATCGGCATTGGAGCCGAACACTGATCCCACCTCCTGTGAGAGTGTTGTCGCTGGACCCCCGGACTCTTTCCCGGTTGCAAGATCCGAACCGCGTGCGTCTGTGCCTATCGAATCAGATTGGGCACCCATCATGGAGTTCACCGCCGCAGATATTTTTCACCACTCACCCTTGGGAGATGTACTGAACTCATTAAGGTCTCTGTCCTTGTCAGGAGACTCTTGGACGAACTATGTCCGACTCGGGTGGGAAGCGGACGACGAAGAAATTCGTTACCCACCGACCACCCACTTCATAGCCACTGTCGATGACTTAACCGACGTGCTTGACTTCGACTCCGAAGACATCGACGGTATGGACGACGATGCAGGAGAAGAACAGGAACCACCGCCTATAGGGCGCTGGATCGCCACCTCCTCATATGATATTTATATGGTGGATACCCCTGAAGAAAACAATGGTGATGAGGCAGCGGAAGATAACCCCTTGGGGAAGCAATCTAGACAACAATGTCATCGGCGCCGCTACAAGCCCCACCATAGTAAAAATAGTGATACCGGCACAAGGGACAACAATCCGAATGGTGCCGAAGACGAATACAATCCTGCCCAGCCAGGCTTTGAGCAGGCCGAGCAAGAGGAGAGGCAAGCCAGCCCTAAAGAACAAGCAACTGATGGAGAATCCGAGAACGATAACTACATGCCTCTTTCCGAAGACGAGGTGAGCCTTGGCGATGAAGAATTCATCGTGCCTGAGGATCCCGTCGAGCAGGAGCACTTCAAACGCCGGCTTATAGCCACTGCGAAAAGCCTGAAGAAAAAGCAGCAACAACTTGAAGCTGATCAGGATCTTCTAATGGACAGATGGACCGATGTCCTGGCTGCCGAGGAATACGGACTCGAGTGCCCTAGCAAAAGCTACCCAAAGCGCAGGCTGCTACCTCAACTCGAGGAGGAGGCCTTAAAGCCCTCTCCACCAGCGCATGATACAGCTGACCGGCCACCCCGTGGCCGCAACAAAACGGCGTACCGGCCCGAAGTCCAGACCGCGCCATGCTGCCAATCAAACGACAATACCAAGGCCCGGGGCTACACGAAGGACCTGCAAGATGTATTGGAAGGCAAAGCAGGACAGTCAAGATCGATTTACGGATCACAGGGATGCACCCCAACGCATGACAAGGATCATCACTCCGGATACAGTAACAAATCCGGCCGGGCCGGATACAATGAGGCCCGACACAGAGGCGCCGCACATCCCCTATGCTTCACTGATGAAGTAATGGAGCATGAATTCCCTGAGGGGTTTAAACCCGTGAACATTGAATCATACGACGGTACCACAGATCCCGCGGTATAGATAGAAGATTTTTTCCTCCACATTCACATGGCCTGCGGAGATGATCTACACGCCATCAAGTACCTCCCACTAAAACTAAAGGGACCGGCTTAGCATTGGCTGAATAGCTTGCCGGTAAACTCCATTGGGAGTTGGGAGAACCTGGCAGACGCATTCCTTGACAACTTCCAGTGCACTTATGTGCGACCACCAGACGCTGATGATCTAAGTCACATAACCCAGTAGCCCGGAGGGTCAGCCAGGAAATTTTGGACCCGGTTCCTAACCAAAAAGAACCAAATCGTTGACTGTCCGGATGCCGAAGCCCTAGCGGCCTTTAAGCATAACATCCGTGACGAATGGCTTGCCCGACATCTCGGTCAGGAAAAGCCAAAATCCATGGTAGCTCTCACAACACTCATGACTCGCTTTTGCGCGGGCGAGGATAGTTGGTTGGCCTGTAGCAACAATACAACAAGCAATCCGGGCACATCGAAAGCTAAGGATAGCAACGACAAATCACAGCGCAACAAACACAAGCGTCGCAAAAACGGTGATAAGGCCGAAGACACATCAGTCAGTGCCGGATTCAGCAGCTCCAAGTCCGGTCACCGGAAGAAACCATTCAACAAAAACAATGCAGGCCCGTCCAGTTTTGACCGCATACTCGACTGTCCATGCCAAATTCATGGCACCCTGGGAAAACCAGCCAACCACACTAATAGACAATGCTGGGTCTTCAGACAAGCCGGCACGTCAGACACCGAAAACAAGGGGAAGGGGTCTCAAAGCAACGATGACGATGATGAGGAGCCTCGATCACCGAATATAGGAGGAAAGATGAAATTCCCTCCCCAGGCGAAAAACAGTGAATATGATACGCGCAAGCCACATTCCCAAGTGGAAACATGCACTATGGGAGGTCTATACAATCGACCCAAAGTTCAACCCGTGGTCCTCTTACCTGATCACCTTTGATCGCAGGGACCACCCTACCAGTATCCGTCATAGCGGTTCGGCCGCACTGGTCCTTGACCCCATCATTGACGGATTCCACCTCACGCAAGTCCTTATGGACGGAGGCAGCAGCCTGAATCTGCTTTACCAGGATACAATGCACAAAATGGGCAACAACCCCTCAAGGATCAAGCCCACAAAAACCACCTTTAAAGGTGTAATACCAGGTGTAGAGGCCTGTTGCACAGGCTCAATCACACTGGAAGTGGTTTTCGGATCTCCGGACAATCACCGCACTGAAGACTTAGTCTTCGACATCGTCCCCTTTCGCAGTGACCATCAGGCACTGCTCGGACGAACCGCATTCGCTCGGTTCAACGCGCTACCACATTATGCCTACCAAAAATTAAAGATGCCTGGTCCATGCGGAGTCATCACGGTTAATGGCAGGTCCAAATTCCCCCTCACGGTCGAAGAGTCTACTACTGCTTTAACAGCAAGAACAATGGACGACACCTTACAGTCGAACCTCGAGTCAAAGGCCAAGCTCTTGGACACCACTAAAGGAGTCCGAACTACTGCACGGCAGGATAGCCCGGCTCGCCCGGAGATAAATTAAAAATACTCCAAAAAAAGAATAATATAAGCCACATACTGCGGCTCAACCGCCAGGTGGCGCAAACCCATTTGTTAAGTTTCCTTTACAGGTTCACCTCTACGTAGGCCAGGATGGAGGACGCGGGAACTGTTCGAGCACATCAGGGAACCTCTAGATATTCCCCTATAATCGTCCGACTACACCATGGATCCAAACACAACTTTCCGCACGCCCGGTATCAGCAGGTTCTGCAGTCATATTTCCTTTTATCACATCATCTGTACTCATACGCATTGACGTATTACTCAAATACAACATGTGGATTTATGTGATGCTCACCTACTGCCACCTCTCATTCACAGCTCTTTTTAAAAGGCGGCTGCTTATCGCGATACGCCTTAACATGCCAGGGGCTTCGTCACGCCTATACTACGGCTAAAAAGTCTGAACACCTTTACGGTAGTCCGACACCTCGAACTTATAGCATTATATGCATCAACTCCGAATCATGTCTTGGGTCAATAGTTGGGTTTGCCCGGCTCCTATGTTTTGGTACCTTACGTTCCGCTATATCGGCTAAGGTAGCACTGGGAGAACTACTGCGATTGTGTCCCGGTTCTTCCGGACGAGCACCTAAGTAGAGAAAGCGGAAAACTGACTGTCATGATGCAGCGAGAGCTGGTCAGCTGTTCGAGAGGTTCTTAAATCTTTAAGGTTTCTTTCCGCACAATGCTATAACCAATGCAGCATGCAACGGATCGGACTTTTCCGATCAGGCGCTTACAGAGCCCCTAGTGCGGCTTTCCGAACACTAGGGGCTGCGCCTACCTTCCTTGAAACAACTCCTATGGCTAAGTGAGAGCAATAAAGCCCTATAGTCCAATTGCATGGTTCGCTGTGCTGAACACCTCCTTTAGGGGCCCACAACTGGGATAAAGAGTGCTCAGGTTTATCCCGAACACCCCCGTACTCACTACGTGGGGGTGGAAGCCGACGACTGACCGACTCTTAGAATTATTATATACAACGGCCGCACATGATGAAAAACATTCATACGACAAAGCAATAGATAATAAGAATGCTCTTGTTCAAATATTACAACGGACGAACATGACCGTATTCATGGAAATATAATGTCCTTGGTGCATTGCTCCGCCGCAAGGCGGGCTCCTTTCAAGACACCTTCATAATACAGTTCGGGCTTGCGGTACTCCTTCCCCTCCGACGGTCCCTCGGTCATCAGCTTCTCCGCATCCATCTTCCCCCAATGCACCTTGGCACGGGCGAAGGCCATTCGCGCACCCTCTATGCAGACCGATTGCTTGATGACTTCGAGTCGAGGGTAGGCACCTACAAGCCGCTTCACGAGCCCGAAGTAGCTGCTTGGAATCGGCTCAGCAGGCCACAACCAATAATTAAATCCTTCATGGCTAATTCGGCCGCCTTGTGCAGCTCGACCAGCTGTTTCAGCTGATCGGAGAAAGCAACCAGATAATTCGGCGCCAGATACTGCATCCAGAAGAGCTTATCCACAGTATTCCCCCCTTCAGCTCGGTAGAATTGGGTGGCATCAGATATGCTGCGCGGCAGCTCCGCAAACACCCCTATATACATCAAAACTCAAGATTGTCAACTTCAATGTTCTCATCCCCCATACTTGCTTTTTACAGAAAAAGCCTTACCAGCCGCAATCTTCCTCGCCTCCTGGATTTCCTTCAGGGCACCTTGGGCTTCCCCCCGGGCATCACTTGCGGCTTGGCGAGCCTGGGAGAGTTCGGATTCTTTCCCTGCTAAACTCTGCTCCAGGGTCTCGCATTTCTGCACGACCTCTTGAAGCTCTCACTCAGCCCCAATAACTCTGGCCTCGTGCTTCTCACGGAGAACATGCTCTGCAGCTGCTTTCCTCTCGGCTTCGGCTAAAGCCTTCTTCAAGGTCTCAATTTCAGCCGGCGCCCCTAGAGCACATTATCAAAAGATTGTTATTATGCACACTCATCCTTTCGTGCTACATAAACAAGGTTTCTACGTACCTTGATTATCCTCCAGCTGTCTCTTCACTTGGCCAAGTTCTCCTTCGGCCCGCTTCAGACTACGCCTCAGGCCGGATACTTCCTCAGCTTGAGAGGCCGTAGTCGCTACAGATACCTGCTGATTAAAAAGAGTGATAAATATCATCAAGTGAGTCTCCTGCGAACATGAATTTGATCCCCTGTCCGGTTCTCTCTTCCATCGAACAGTGTATCAGGGGCTACTATCTATACCATGGCATTCTCCCAAGAACTCATAAAACATACCTCAAAGCCTCTTATGAGGCTGACACAGGATTCGTTCAGTCCACTCTCAGCAGACTGAATCTTCTCAATCACCACACCCATGAGGGCACGGTGTTCATCAATGATGGAGGCACCCTTCAGCGCCGCCAATAAAGTACCCGGCGCCCCTGGTTGAACAGAGGCGGCCAATGGATGGGACTCGAGGACCTTATGGGTCTCTAGAGTCGTGTTCGGCTTGGGTTTGGATTCAAGACGACCTCCGCCGTCGACACCCACGGGATTTTCCTCTCCCGTGTAACCGGCCCCAGAAGTATGGCCTCCTAGCGCCACTTTCACGACCTTCTCTCCCCCTCCGTGGCCTGGGTCCTTCTGGGATGAAACCTCGGTTTCGTTCCTAAGCTTGGAAGAAGAGGCCATCAGGGGTGTCCCGCTCCCCATAGCATCCGAACCCAGCAGATCCTCTGACGAGGATTGCTCGGCGCGGGGCTTCGCCGGACTGAAAAAGAAAAGCACGACTCAGATTAGAATGTGATGCCATGACAAGTCCGGATGCATGTGTGTGTTCGGATTTTATGCTTACGAGTTCACCAGGGGCTCGGCCCTGGGATCCCACTCCGAGCTGCTATCGGAGGCATCGGTCGACTCCTCTTGAAGAAGAGTCTTTCCCCTCTTAGGCAAATCGGCCTCCAAGGAGCTGGAGGCCGTTCTTTTTTTCTTCCCCCCTGCGGGGGATTCGTCCTCCTCCTCCCCATCCTCTTTGAAGGAAGAATGGGCATTAGAGTCTTCGGATTTTGTATCTGTGGTACCCCGGCGATGAAGGACGCCCCTGGTCTTCTTGGCCTCCTTCTCGGTCTTTTTCTTCGGTGCTTTATATGGCGCCGGGACCAGCATCTTCGTCAGGAGTGGGACAGCCGGTTCTTCTGGCAGAGGGGCAGGACAGTAGATCCACCCCACCTTCTTCACCCAGCCCTAGGAAAAAATGATGGGGAATACGTCAGGTATCTCCCTGAGGATGTACGGACGGAATGCATGAATTATCAAACATTTAGTTGCTTACCGAACTTGCGGGGCGGGGCAGTTGGTATCCGCGGTCCTCGGTGGAGTCCGGCCACGGTTTGCCGGACTTGAAAAGCACCTTCCAGATGTCCTTGTGTGTAGAGCCAAAGAGCTCTAGCAGGGTCTGGTGCTTGGCCGGGTCGAACTCCCATAGATTGCAAGCTCGGTGTTGACATGGTAGAATCCGGCGAACCAACATCACCTGGACTACATTGACGAGCTTGACGCTCTTGTCTTCCATGTCTTGGACGCGCGTCTGGAGCTCTGATAGCTCGTCAGACGAAGCCCAGCTCAGGCCCTTCTCGTGCCATGACGTAAGTCGCAGGGGGGCACCGGATCTGAACTCCGGAATGGCGGTCCACTCCTTGCCACGCGGCTCGGTGATGTAGAACCACTGCTGCTGCCACTCCTTGACGGAATCATTGAAAGTCCCTGTCGGCCATGTGACATTGGGCATCTTGCTCACCATGGCGCCTCCGCATTCGGCATGCTCGCCGCTCACTACCTTGGGCTTTACATTAAAAACCTTCAGCCATAAGCCGAAGTGCAGCGAAACACGGAGAAAGGTCTCGCACACGACTATGAATGTCGAGATGTTGAGAAAGGAATTTGGGGATAGATCATGGAAATCAATCCCGTAATAGTACATGACGCCGCGAACAAATGGGTGGAGGGGAAACCCTAGCCCGCGGACAAAATGAGGGAGAAATACCACCCTCTCATGGGGTTCCGGGGTGGGGACTATCTGTCCCGCCGTCGGAAGACGGTGGCCAATTCTCTTGGCCAGATACCCGGCCCCCCGAAGCTTTTTGATGTCCTTCTCCCGGACGGTAGAGGCCATCCATTTGCCTCCTGCTCCAGATCCGGACATCTTTGGGAAGCCTTTTTGGGCGAAGAAGAGAAACGCTTGGGCACTAGGGCTCGGGCGGAAAGGAATGGATGAATAGGGAAGGGCGTGGGTGAAGGGAAGACTCTCATCCCTTCATAAAGGCAGCAAATATCATGTGCCTCCCCACTTGCCCGCTAAAATCTCTTATTTCCCAAGCGCCACGATTGATGGCGCGGTTGGGTTACCCGTACCCGTATTGATGAGGATCCCGTGATAAGGGGACACGATCTCTGCTTCGACAAGACGTGCCGCTAAAACTGCTTCGTGATATGTGCGGTGGCCGGTTGTGAAAAACGGTTTGAATAATGACCGAACCATGGCGTGATGTCATGCTACAAAAAGCTGTCAGCAGATTAGATTTGTGAAATATTATACTCTCTACGGTGGAATGTGGGATTTGTTTTGCGGAGCCAGACACGATCCTTGTGTCCTAAATCTTCTATGGAGTATTCGGAGAAGGAACCCGCCTTGCAATGCCGAAGACAATCTGCACGCCGGACTCATCGTCATTGAAGCCTGGTTCAGGGGCTACTGAGGGAGTCCTGGATTAAGGGGTCCTCGGACAGCCAGACTATATACTTTGGCCGGACTGTTGGAGTATGAAGATACAAGATTGAAGACTTCGTCCCGTGTCCGGATGGGACTCTCCTTTGCGTGGAAGGCAAGCTTGTATATTCGGATATGTAGATTTCCTTCTCTGTAACCAACTTTGTGTAACCCTAGCCCCCTCCGGTGTATATATAAACCGGAGGGTTTAGTCCGTAGGACAACAACAATCATAATCATAGGCTAGCTCCTAGGGTTTAGCCTCTATGATCTCGTGGTAGATCAACTCTTGTAATACTCATATCATCAAGATCAATCAAGCAGGAAGTAGGTTATTACCTCCATCAAGAGGGCCCGAACCTGGGTAAAACATCATGTCCCCTGCCTCCTGTTACCATTAGCCTTAGACGCACAGTTCGGGACCCCCTACCCGAGATTCGCCGGTTTTGACACCGACAACAGGTACCGGCGAAAATGGTGATAGCACTCCCAAGGATTTCAAGGAATGTGTCAGCCAAGAGCAACTACAAGCTACTGTAGAGAAGGTTCAAGACAGGATGGACGAGGCAATCAAGAAAGTTGTTACTGATGCGCTCATTGAACTCAACCTTGGCAACAACATTGAACGGTTGGACAAATGGATATCCACGTTAACTGACAGGGTTACCGAGTTGGAAACCTGTTTAACAACCAACAACGATGACGTGTCCGGCAACAACACTAGTGGACAAATGCGAGAAGACACGGTGTATGATGCTAACGGTAACATAGATCAAGCAGCTACATAACAAGCAAGGTTGCACCAATGTCTTCATCGTAACACTCAATGTATGTATTACACTTAACCAACACCGTCATCAAGGTAATAATAATCATGCTCCTGATGATCCTTATACTAAGATTAAGTTAACAATACCAATTTTTTCGGGTCGTTATGATGCTGAGGGCTACCTTGATTGGGAGATGACGGTAGAACAGAAGTTTAATTCCCACCTTGTTCTTGAGCAACATAGAGTTCGACTAGCTACTAGTGAGTTTAAGGACTTTGCTATTATTTGGTGGAATGGGCTAGCTGGACATGGTGATTTACCTGATACATGGGAATGACTTAAGGTAGCTATGAGTGATTGTTTTGTTCCTCCTTCGTATCATAGAGATTTTCGTAACAAACTGCAACATTTAGAACAAGGAGAAAAATCTGTACAAGATTACTATGGTGAGCTTCAAAAGGGTTTGATGCATTGTGGTATAGTGGAGGGGATTGAGGATTCCATGTGTCGTTTTTATTCGGGTTTGAGGCGTGATATTCAGGACATTGTTGATTATAAAGAATTTCATACTGTCAACCAGCTGTTCCAGTTTGCTATGCTTGCAGAGAAGGAATTGCAGGGACATGAGCAATGACAAAGGGGCAACGTCCACACCTCCTAGACTCCACGCACGATGAATCCTTCGGGGCTGCCTAAGCCATCCTCTTTATGGGTGCCCCCAACAGCGGGCGGGCAACCTTCTGCCTCAGCCAGTGGTGTTTCTCCAACACCTAAACCACCTGCTGCACGTCCTACAAATTCAGGTAAAAATTCTATGCAGGTTCCTGTCAGTAGTACTTCGTCTGTCGCCTCGACAGGACGCACTTCCAACAATCAGTGCCACCACTGCCAAGCACGTGTCCATGTGCAGTACGATTTCCCCAGTCAGCGGGCATATGTGGCAACCGAAGATGGAGGTTACATCAGCACCTCTGATGTGGAGGATGATGCTAGTGATGATGATGTCGCTGCTACCGATAATGACGCGGGTCATGTCCTTGGGGGCGCTGACACTTTGGGCTACATGACCACCATTGTTCAGCGCGTGCTCAACACACAAATTCAGCAGCTTGAGAAGCTACAATGCCACAACTTGTACCAGATTTTCTTCGTCATCAAGAATCGACGATCACGTGTTATCATTGATGGAGGAAGCTGCAACAATTTGTGAGTTCTAATTTGGTCAAGAAGCTTGGCTTGACCACACAACCACACCCTCATCCATACCATATTTAGTGGTTAAATGACTCTGGAAAAGCTAAGGTAACACAAACATGCAGAGTTCATTTTTCCATTGGTGCTTATGTTGATTCTGTTGATTGTGATGTCATTCATATGCAAGCTTGTTCACTTTTGTTGGGTCGCCCTTGGGAACATGATAATGATTCTACACACCATGGTAGAAGTAATAAATACACTTTTGTGCATAAAGGGCAGAAAATTACTTTGGTACCTTTGACCCCTATTGAAATTATACAAGCTGATAGAGAGAGAGAGCTCCTAGTTTGAGTGATGCTAAGTTTGAAAATCAGGAAGTTGCTAATTCTGTTTTTACCAACTAAAAAGGATAAGCCTGCACCTATTTCTAATGCCGAGGGAATTAAATTGAAGGGTGGTGTTATGCTTGCAACAAAATGTGACCTTGCTGAATTTCCGACGATGATATTCACTACTAGGGAAAAGGCTAGCAGTAGCGCTGGTTTTAGGCATATCAGTAGCGCGAGGTGGCACGCTACTGATATGGCACTACAGCTAAAGTGTATCAGTAGCATGTGTTTACCCGTGCTACTGCTATACCTGCTTAGCAGTAGCACTTTTGGTACAGAGCGCTACTGGTAGTTACTAGCAGCGCGCCTCCCTACCCGCGCTACTACTATTGTTGCGTATTTCTTTTTTGTTTTATGTCATATTCATATGCCATTATACAAGTTATCATACAGTAGCAATTTAGAGATTGTTTTTACATCATAATGAATTATTACATCATTGGGTGAAAGAACCGTGGATTGGTTTCAAGTGCATTGATCCAAAGTGACCAATTGGATCCATCCACTTGAAACTAAATCGATGTTCTTTCACCCAATGACATAATAACTCATCATCATCATCATATCATTAACAACTTATCATCATAAAACATCATTGTCATATAACACCTCCTCATGATCATCATTTTTTATCAATGAGACATCATATAGCAAGTTGGTCAGTAGTCATAATCACAACTCCTCCTCATCATCAACTCTAACACATTGTACCACATAATAATACATTGTACCTTGGACCTACTTCTCTCTCATAGGACCTACTACGTTCTCTTAGGTAAAATAACATAAAACAAGATAGGCCCTTACTCTCCATTATGGAGAATGGAGATTATCCTGTCTCCAATTCTTGCCCTTCGCTTAATGTTGCTTCCAAGTAGCTCCCTACGAGTGACCATAAATTTTGCCCAATATTTGATTGTCATGTCTTCATTGGTTTTAGAAATCCGATATGAACAGGAGTGATTCATAGGATGACCTGGCCGTATATTCAAAACATCAAGGCAACTTTTCTGAAACATCAGATGAGGCACACACTCCTGCGGGATTATCTATTGAAAAACATACTAATAACTTTGTAGTTAGCAATGTAGTTCGGTTTTAGAAGAATTTATGCAAAAGATGCACAGATGTCGTAATACTAAAAAATCTTACCATGACATCTCCATGGATGTTAGCATAGTTCAACACATGCACTAGTGGCACGTATTGACCATAATGTGGAGGAGTTTGATAATACATATTGTAACTCTCAAGATCAGTAATAAATGCGACCAGGTGATTTTTCTCCTAATAAGTTAATTCTGAGCCATCGGTGTAGTAGGTTCTGTCTACCATCTTCCGCACATTCTTTAAAGAATGAAAATAAGCTATCAATGGAAATAAGTTGTCAACTATATTGAAATAAGCAATATAAATTACTTAATAACTATGTTTAAGAAATACACATAGCGGTAGAATTGGAAGCGTATCAACAAGGACCCAAATGTCCAAATTGTCTTCCTCGATGTCAGGATCACCAAGATCCATGGTGACAAGCATACCCTCATGAAAATCATACATCTTGCAAAGTGCTTCCCAATTCGGGCAACCAAAATGGGATACGCTCTCAGAATTGTATAGATTTACCTCAAAATCCATACCATGATGGGTCCTTAGGTGAATTTTCTTTCTTTCCATACTCTCATGATCTTCAAAATCCATCCTCTCCAAGACATAGCGTCTTGCATGGCATGGGATAAGCTAGTCGAATTGTAAAAGACGAAAATTACACGTTGAAGTAGTAGAAGTCGAGCTAAATTACGAAAAAAACACTCTGCATCGTAGCGTACCATTTCAACATCGCAGGTTTCCTGAAGCTTAATGCTGAAGCGCCGACCTTCTACCTAGTGAGGCCTATCGCAGAAACCCTGGTTGTCGCTGCACCAAGAGCACTCCACGTGACTTTCGTTCGGCGACATTTTCTATGTTCATAGTTCAATATATGTACTACAAAAACTAAATTAGATCATTATTATTCAGCACGGGTGACTATCGGTCCGTCGAGTCTTTTTTTGAAAACTCTCTGCTCACTTGGTGTATATATTCGACCGTTGGTGATGGTCGCTGTCGGTGTCAAAACCGGCGGATCTCGGGCAGGGGGTCCCGAACTGTGCGTCTAGGCGGATGGTAACAGGAGACAAGGGACACGATGTTTTTACCCAGGTTCGGGCCCTCTCGATGGAGGTAAAACCCTACTCCTGCTTGATTAATATTGATGATATGGGTAGTACAAGAGTAGATCTACCACGAGATCAAAGAGGCTAAACCCTAGAAGCTAGCCTATGGTATGATTGTTGTTTGTCCTACGGACTAAAACCCTCCGGTTTATATAGACACCGGAGAGGGCTAGGGTTACACAGAGTCGGTTACAATGGTAGGAGATCTACATATCCGTATCGCCAAGCTTGCCTTCAACGCCAAGGAAAGTCCCATCCGGACACGGGACAAAGTCTTCAATCTTGTATCTTCATAGTCTAGGAGTCTGGCCAACGGTGATAGTCCGGCCATCCGGACACCCCCTAATCCAGGACTCCCTTAGTAGCCCCTGAACCAGGCTTCAATGACGACGAGTCCGGTGCGCATATTGTCTTCGGCATTGCAAGGCGGGTTCCTCCTCCAAATACTTCATAGAAGATTTTGAACACAAGGATAGTGTCAGGCTCTGCAAAATAAGTTCCACATACCACCGTAGAGAGAATAACATTTACACAAGTTCAATCTGCTAACAATTTCGTGGCGTGACATCACACCACGGCCAGGCCTTTATTCGAATCGTTTTTACTGTTCCACCTCAGCGCGTTTAGCGAAGCGGTTTCTTTGGCACGTCTTGTCAAAGCAGAGATCGTGTCCCCTTATTCCGGGATTCTCATCAATACGGGCGTGGGTAGCCCAACCGCGCCATTGATTATGGTGCTAGGGAGATAAGCGAGTTTTACCAGGCTGGTGGGGATGCATAGTTTCGTCCGTCCATATAAGGGGATAAGGATCCACCTTTTTACCTACGCCTTCTTCCTCCTTTGCTTATCCATTTCCGCGTACTCGAGCTCCAGCACCCAAGTCCGCACATCTCGCCTCAACCTTCCCTAGCCATGTCCGGAGCGGGAGGCAAGTGGATAGCCTCCTCCATCACGGAGGGGCACATCAAAAAGTTGAGGAAAGCCGGATACCTGCACAACGACATTGCGCACCGGCTTCCAGATGAGGGGCAGCTCGTCCCCACCCCCAGGCCCCATGAGAGGGTGGTGTTCCTTCTCCATTTCCTCCGCGGACTGGGCTTCCCACTCCACCCATTTGTCCGAGGGATCATGTTCTACTACGGCCTGGATTTCCACGATCTGGCCCCGAATTTCATCCTCAACATCTTAGCGTTTATCGTTGTGTGTGAGGCCTTCCTCCGCATCAAACCCCACTTCGGCTTATGGCTGAAGACCTTCAATGTCAAGCCGAAGGTAGTGGGTGGCCAGCAGGCGGAGTGCGGAGGCGCCATGGTGGGCAAGATGCCCAACGTCATATGGCTCGAGGGCGCCTTCGTGGAAACCATCAAAGGGTGGCAATTGGGGTGGTTCTACATCACCGAGCCGCGTGACCCTGAATGGGCAGCGGCCCCCGAATTCAGATCTGGCATCCCCACACGGCTCACCTCCTGGAAAGAGAAGGGCCTAACATGGGGTGATTTGGAAGAGCTGACCGGACTCCAAACCTGCGTCCAAAACCTTGTGAACAAGAAGATCAAGCTCGTCAACGCAGTCCAGGTCATGCTCATCCGCCGGATCCTCCCATGCCAACAACGGGCTTTCAACTTGTGGGAGTTTGATCCGGCACAGCACCAGACCTTGATCAGGCTCTTCGACACTATGTACGAAGACGCTTGGAAGGTGCTGTTCAAGGGCGCCGAGGCTCCCGCATCCGCTACCGAAGATCGTGGATTCAGCTCGTAGCGTCAAGCCGGCGAGGTAAGCTATTTTACCCTTTACGGGACACTTGTTTTTCATAGTTTGACTCTATGCGGGATCTAAAATCCCTTACCTTTGACAGGCCTGGCAGAAGAAGTCCGGGCAGGTTAACTGTCCGGCTCCCTTACCAGAAGACCCAGCGGACGCCCGATTGACGGGGTGCTGGTTCCGGAACCTCACGTGGTGCCGGACAAGAAGGCCAAGAAGAAGGCATCACGTGTTATTGGACTCATCGTCTGATGACTCCAAGGCGGACTCCTCCCACGAAGATGAGGAGGAGAAAAAAGAGGCTTCTCCCCCAGCGGGGGGAGGGAAGAAAAGGAAGGCCTCCCCAACTGGGGAGGCCGGAGGGTCCAAGAAGGGAAGGACCCTTCCTCCGAACTTTTCCACCAACGCCGACAATGGCGAAGATGATTGGCCCTCGAGGGCCAAGCCCCTGGCGAGATCGTAAGTGTCCGGATTCCAGAATAACCCATGATTTTTCCTTTGTCGCGTAGTGTCTTCTAACGCCGGATACAACCATGTAGCCCGCCCAAGGACGAGCTCCCCGCTTCGTCGAGCGGCTCCCTGGATTCGTCGGATGTGAATAACACTTCACTTACGACCGCCTCCTCCCCCCGTGACGCAGACGACGCCACGGTGGAGTCCCAAAAGGGGCCCAACCAGGAGGAGGTGGTCCTGGAGGCGCCGCAAGGCGACCTCCCGGACTCCGGGTGCAAAGAGGGCAAAACCCCAGAGGGCTCTAAGTCCGGCGCTGTGCCGAACTCCGTACCGGAACCTACAGTGATTCCGAAGTCCGGCAGGCGGGCCCTTCGTAAGAAGGGCAAGACTGCGACGCCGGTGGCCTCCGTCCAACCGGAGGCACCAGATAACTTGCTGGAGGCGCTTAACGGCGCCTCCATCGACGAGGAGCACCGCACTGTTATGAGTGCGGTGATCCAGAAAGTTCAGTCCGCCAAAAGCGGGCTGATTGAAGCCTGTACCGGCCTTCTAAAAAGCTTTGAGGTATGTAATTAAGATATGTAAAAATAGTACCACATAGACAGTAGCCCCTGATGCTCAGTTTGGTGTTCGGAAAGAAAAGCCGAACTGAGGATCTAAAAAGATATACGCAGGAGTCTAACATAAGCATGTCAATATGGGAATGCAGGCTGCGCTGCTGACCTCTGCCGCACTGACTGCGGAGGTCAATGTATTGAAGCAGAGCTTCGAGCGGTCCGAGAAAATGAGCTCGGCCGTACCAAGAAGCAGCTCGAAGACAAGGTAAGTAATACCTTATAGAAAGTATTTGGTTGCAAAAAATGACAGGAATAACGTGAGTATTGCAGGGGCCACGCACGAGGTGGCAACCCTGAAGGAGGCGGTGTCCAAGGCTGAAAAAAGTGCGGCCGCGGAGCGCACCGAGCGAGAGAAGCAGGAGGCGCCGGTGGCGGAGGTGCGGCAAGAGCTCCAGGCTTTCGTGGAAAAACATGAGAGTTTGGAGCATGACTCGAAGACTCGAGAGTCTGAGCTGGCCTTGGCTCCTGAGAGTGCCAAAGCCGCTAAGGCCGAAGTCTAGAAGGCCCTCCAGGAGATTGAGGCGATAAAAAAGATAGCGGCGGGTAAGGCATTCTTCATGCAAAGCAAGCATGTAAAAGTGAATTATCTGTTACTTACCCGAATTCGAAGCTCTCCAGGAGCATTCACAAATCTGCCCCGTAGTGTGTCCGATGCTGCCACGTTCTACCGAGCCGAGGAGGGGAGCTCGACGGAAAAGGTGTTCTGGTCTCAATATGCTGAGGCCGGACATCCGGTGCCCCTGAGCGACCAGCTGAAGCAGCTGGTCGAGCTCCACAAGGTGGCCGAACAGGCCATGAAGGGTCTCATAGTTCGGCTGTGGCCTAAAGAAGCCATGCCTGGGAGCTACTTCGGTCTGGTGCGGCGGCTGGTGGACGCCTGTCCATGGATTGAAGTCATCAAGCGTTCCGCCTGCATTGAAGGTGCCCGTCGGGCCCTTGCCCGCGCTAAAGTGCACTGGGGCAAGATGGACGCCGAGAAGCTTGTGACGGACACGCCACCGCCAGGCAAGGAGTATCGCACGCCCGAGATGTACTATAAGGGTGTCCTGAAGGGTGCCCGCCTTATAGCGGGTGAGTGCTCCAAAGATGTAATTTTTGAGTAGACTCGCATTTGTTATCCTGTACGCTGAAAACTTTGGTCATATGCGCTAAGCAACGCTTGTTAATTTAAAATATTACCTTCTGTGCGGCCGTTTATCAAATTTGAGAGATGAAAAGTCGTTGGCTTCAGCCCCCATGCCATGAGTGCTGGGGTGTTCGGGATAAACTTGAGCGCTCTTGTTCCCATTCTTGGGTCCTTTGAGGGAGGCGCTCAATACAATGAACAAGGCAACCGGACTATAATGCTTGAACACTCCCACTTAGCCATAGAATTCTATAATTTTAAATTTCGGCGAAGACCCTAGTGTTCGGAAGACCGAATTCCGGGCGCTATCCACGCCTGGGCCGGACAAAGCCGACTCCTCGCTCTAAGCGGCATAAGTCTTTAGGGACTCGAAAAACCTCTCGAACAGCGACCGGCTCTCGCCCTATCATAACGGTCAGTTTTAGCTTTCTCCACTGAGGTGCTCAACCAAGCTCAACCGGGGCACAATCGTAGTGGTTCTCCCAGTGCTACCTTAGCCGATATAACGGAACGTAAGGTACCAAAACATGGGAGCCGGGCAAACCCAACTATTGACCCAAGACATGATTCGGAGCCGATGCATATAATGCTATAAGTTCGGGGTGCCGCACTTGTTAAAGTGTTCGGACTTATCACACCATATTTTGGGGTACTTAAGCCCCTGGTGTATTTGGCCGTACCAAAGCGTACGGATGCAACATGTCATAAGTGAACATATATAGATAGAAAAAGGAATGCAATAATAGGCAAAAAGCGATGCATTGTTTATTCAAAAAATACTGCAATGAAAGCAGAACGATACAAATAGTGCGATAAGCAAGGGATGGGACTATTTAACATGTCCCCCTCCAGGGGTAGGCTGCGGGATGGTATGTAAAACAGGTATACTGCTCGTAATAGAGACCACCTGGACACTCGACGTAGCTTTTCTGCTTCCCTGGCTGTTGCATCATGAGTTCGGCAATTCTACTGCCGGACAGGGCTTTTGGGAAACGGAGTCCTGAGAATAAGAAAAAAAAGAATGACACAATTGGGAGCCCTTGGTGCGGTTGAGCCGCTCTCCGGGCATGCCGTGGTCGTGCCCCTACCCCTATGCCCATGGTATATCCAGAGCGTAGTTATGTACGCGTGGTACTGGTCTCGCGATTTCGCGAGGGCTGGGGTTGGGGCCGCATTGCTACGCATGCTCGGAACGTGCCAGGCGGTCTTGTTGTAGGTTACTCCGGGCGCGCTTGACGGTGTCTGGATGTTTAGTAGTCGGACTCAAGAATTGCCTTAAGAGGCTGCTTTGTACTTCCGCCACGAGGGCCGCCGTATGCTCCTCCGTTCGGAGAGAGCGTTCGGTGTTTCCATTGACCGTGATTACTCCTCGGGGGCCTAGCATTTTGAGCTTGAGGTATGCGTAGTGCGGCACCGCATTGAACTTTGCAAATGCGGTTCGTCCGAGCAGTGCGTGACAGCCGCTGCGGAACGGGACTATGTCGAAGATTAATTCCTCGCTTCAGAAGTTATCCGGGGATCCGAAGACCACTTAGAGTGTAACTGAGCCTGTACAGTTGGCCTCTACACCTGGTATGACGCCTTTAAAGGTCGTTTTTGTAGGTTCGATCCTTGAGGGGTCTATGCCCATTTTGCGCACTATATCCTGGTAAAGCAGGTTCAGGCTGCCGCCGCCGTCCATCAGGACTCTATTGAGGTGAAATCCGTCAATGATTGGGTCAAGAACCAATGTGGTGAATCCGCCGTGGCGGATGCTATTGGGGTGGTCCCTTCGATCAAAAGTGATCGGGCAGGAGGACCATGGGTGGAACTTTGGGGCGACTGGCTCCATCGCGTATACCTCCCTCAGTGCATGCTTCCGCTCCCTTTTGGGTATGTGGGTTGCGTATAGCATGTTCACCATCCGCACTTGTGGGGGAAAGCCCTTCTGTCCTCTATTTTTGGCGGCCGGGGCTCCTCCTCGTCATCGCTATGCAGCCCCTTGTCGTTGTTTTCGGCATTTATCTTGCCTGCCTGCTTGAACACCCAACAATCCCTGTAAGTGTGGTTGGCTGGTTTTTTGGGGGTGCCATGTATCTGGCACGAGCGATCAAGTATTCTGTCCAAATTGGACGGGCCCTGAGTATTTCTTTTGAATGGCTTTTTCCGCTGACCAGGTTTAGAGCCTTTGAATCCGGCATTGACTGCCGTATCTTCAGTATTATCGCCGTTAGTGCGGCGCTTGTGCTTATTGCGACGCGACCTGCCGTTGCTGTCCTTGGTATCCGAACTACCAGGGTTTTTGGTCAGGTTGTTACTGCGAGCTAGCTAGCTGTCCTCTCCCGCACAGAAGCGGGTCATGAGTGATGTGAAGGCTGCCATGGGTTTCGGCTTTTCCCGTCCTAGGTGCCGGGCAAGCCACTCGTCGCGGATGTTATGTTTGAAGGCTACAAGGGCCTCTTCATCCGGACAGTCGACGATTTGATTTTTCTTGGTTAAGAACCGTGCCCAGAATTGTCTGGCCGATTCATCTGGCTGCTAAATTATGTGGCTTAGGTCATCAGCATCTGGTGGTCACACATATGTGCCCTGGAAGTTATCAAGGAATGCGGCTTCCAGGTCTTCCCAACAACCAATTGATTCTGCTGGCAAGCTGTTGAGCCAATGTCGAGCTGGTCCTTTAAGCTTGAGTGGGAGGTATTTGATGGCGTGTAGATCATCACCGCGGGCCATGTGGATGTGAAGGAGATAGTCCTCGATCCAAACCGCAGGATCTGTTGTGCTGTCGTATGATTCAATGTTTACGGGTTTGAAACCCTCGGGGATTTGATGATCCATTACTTCGTCTGTGAAGCATAGTGGGTGTGCGGCGCCTCTGTATTGGGCTATATCACGACGCAGCTCAAATGAGCTTTGTCTACTATGTTCGGCCCGGCCGGAATTGCTGTATCCGGCGTGACGGTTGTCATCACATATCATGGGGCACCCACGCGATCCGTAGATCGATCTTATTTGTCTTGCGTTGTCCTCCAATATGTCTCGCAAGTCTGGCGCATTCCCCCGTGGTTTTGTACTTTTCGAGCGACGCCGGGGTGTGGCTTTAGCGGAGGGCCTAGAGGCCTCTCTGTCGCGGCCACGAGGTGGCCGGTCGGCCGCGTCATGCGCTGGTGATGTAGGTTTGGGTGCTTCCTCCTCTAATTGGGGTAGCAGCCTGCGTTTTGGGTAGCTCTTGGAGGGGCGATCGAGTTTGTACTCTTTGGCTGCAAGGACTTCGGTCCATCTGTCAGCTAGCAAGTCTTGGTCAGCTCTAAGCTGCTGCTGCTTTTTCTTGAGGCTGCTTGCCGTGGCCATAAGCCTGCGCTTGAAACGCTCTTGTTCGACGGGATCCTCGGGCACGACAAATTCGTCATCGTCGAGGCTTGCGTCATCTTTGGAGGGAGGCATATAATTATCGTCCTCTACCTCTCTGTCTGCCTCTCTATCATGAGGGCTAGCTTCTCCCTCCTCCTATGCTGAATCCTGCTGGAGGGGGTTGTCTTCGGCACTGTCTGAGGTGTTATTATCTCCCGTGCCGGAATCACCATTTTTGTTGTGGCGGGATTTAGAGCAGCGCCGCTGACGCCGGCGCTTGGGCTGTTTCTTGGAGGGGCCATCCTCCGCTGTTCCATTGCCATTCACATCTTTTGGGATGTCCACCATGTATATGTTGTATGACGAGGTGGCCTTCCAGTGCCCTGTAGCCGCTGGTTCTTGGTTGTCTCCTGCATCGTCGTCCATACCGTCGATGTCTTCGGAGTCGAAGTCGAGCATGTCGGTTAAATCATCGACAGTGGCTACAAAGTGGGTGGTGGGTGGGCATTGAATTTCTTCGTCGTCCGCATCCCAACCTTCCTGACCATAGTCCGGCCAGGGCTCTCCTGATGAAGAGAGAGACTTTAGTGAATTCAGGATGTCGCCAAAGGGCGAGTGCTGAAAGATGTCCGCGGCAGTGAACTCCATAACCGGCGCCCAATCGGATTTGATTGGCAGGGGCGCGGGAGGTTCGGAGTCCGGAGAGGAGTCCGGCGCCTCAGAGTCACGGGCTTTGCGAAGGACAGGGATGGTGTTCGGCTCAATCGCCGTAGAGATCATAGCCCCTGAGGCGGTGTCCAGCCACTCATCCTCGACCGGCGAAGTCGGCTCCGAGCTAGGGGTCGGAGCGGACGCTGGTGTGGCCTCCAGGGTACTGTCCAGCGATAGAGCTAGATCATACCCATCGAGACAGTGCGGCACGCTTGGCTGTGGCTCGAATCCGTCGAAGATCAAGTCTCCGCGGATGTCAGCCGTGTAGTTCAAACTCCCAAATCTGACCTGATGGCCAGGGGCGTAGCTTTCGATCTGCTCCAGATGGCCAAGTGAATTGGCCCGCAGTGCAAAGCCGCCGAATATGAAGATCTGTCCGGGGAGAAAAGTCTCACCCTGGACCGCGTCGTTGTTGATGATCGAAGGAGCCATCGGGCCTAAAGGTGACGACACAGAGGAACTCTCAATGAAAGCACCAATGTCGGTGTCAAAACCGGCGGATCTCGGGTAGGGGGTCCCGAACTGTGCGTCTAGGCGGATGGTAATAGGAGACAAGGGACACGATGTTTTTACCCAGGTTCGGGCCCTCTCGATGGAGGTAAAACCCTACTCCTGCTTGATTAATATTGATGATATGGGTAGTACAAGAGTAGATCTACCATGAGATCAAAGAGGCTAAACCCTAGAAGCTAGCCTATGGTATGATTGTTGTTCGTCCTACGGACTAAAACCCTCCGGTTTATATAGACACCGGAGAGGGCTAGGGTTACACAGAGTCGGTTACAATGGTAGGAGATCTACATATCCGTATCGCCAAGCTTGCCTTCCACGCCAAGGAAAGTCCCATCCGGACACGGGACGGAGTCTTCAATCTTGTATCTTCATAGTCTAGGAGTCCGGCCAACGGTGATAGTCCGGCCATCCGGACACCCCCTAATCCAGGACTCCCTCAGTCGCTCCTTCCTTTGTCCCTGAGTGCATTAGACCAAAATGTCTAGCACACGGGAACGATGGAGAAGCGACCCCCATGACAACAGTCAGCATTCTTCTTCTCTCATATATGGTGGACACACTCCCTCATTGATTTTTCGACCGTCGGTGATGGTCGTTACTCCTCCTTCCCCTAGTGCCTAACAAAGGTCTAGCACAAGGAGAAGAAGGAGAAACGACCCCCACGACAACAGCAGGGTTTCTTCCTCTCTCATATATGGTGCACACTTTCTCCCTCACTCATTTTTTGATTGTCATGTATGGAGCCTCGATAGACTTAAAGTCAACCCGAAATGTTGTTTAATTATCTTTCTAGAAAATCCAGGCCCCTCGATATTTCCTACATATTCTAGCACAAGTCATGCCAAAATTCACAGAAAAATCCGGCATGACCTTTGATAAAAAGGACATATCGAGCGCCTGAAATTTGCTGGAATGGAAATTAATCAACACTCCGACAAAACATAGGCCACTCGGAGGTGTTACCTGCAAACATGGCCACTTGGGCAATCACATATCCTATTTGCATTCAAACTTGATGGTCATTGCATTCAAAGTTGATGGACATTGCATTTCAATGGTTGAAAATATGAATAAAAACATTTCAAAATATCTTATAGGACTCATATTGACATGGAGATTTGGCTAGTCTCACCTCGAGGTCAGAGGGGGTCTGTGACGGGAACGACAACGACGACGACATGGAGATTTGGCTGCAAAAACAAAATAGTATTCAAAATGGTGCTCTCCAATTTGAGCATTCAAAATAGGACTAGTTCTCCAATTTAAGCATTCGATAAGCAAAACTAAATCATAAAATAAATTAGTATTCAAATTAGCATGCATTCAATAAGCAAAACTAAATCATCTCTTGTGCCCGTACATCATCGAATATTATCACTAATACATCTCGAATAGTCTCATACATATAACCTCACTAACACATCTAAAACCCTAGTGAACGACGGGTATCGGCCCGGGCGGTGGACACCCAAAGGGAAGGAACCATCATAGGATCATAGCTCCAGTGAGATCCCTGAAGAACCTGCCAGGTATTGGAGAACCTGCCCTCCAACGCAACCATGTAGCGACGGACGTGCTCGTCCTCCTCGCTGACATGGTGACGTACCACCACCACCGGGTCCTCAAGCCTCCGCACTGTCACTGGCCCACGCGACCACCGCCAAACAAGGTTCGGGTCAACGGCGTGCTGGCTCCTCACCAAGTTGCGCCTCCTGGAAGGTAGCACATCCCAGTACCAGCCCGGCGGAGCCCAGTCCCGGACCCCTCTGATCAAGTAGGCCTCCTCCGCCGAGTCGACAACGAGGATGCGAAATAGGCATCGTTGACGTCGATGCAGGAATAATTGCTTTAACTAAAAAAGTAAACTAGTTCTATTAATTTTCGCACTAAAAATAAAATAGTTGTATTAATTCAACTAGTTCAACTAAGCACTTACTATAAATAAAAATAAACTAGTTCTTACTAAAAATAAACTAGTTCAACTAGTTCTATTAATTTTCTTACTAAAAAAACTAGTTCTATTAATTCAACTAGTTCTTACTAAAAATAAACTAGTTCAACTACTTCTATTAATTTTCTTACTAAAAATAAACTACTTCTATTAATTCAACTAGTTCTTACTAAAAATAAACTAGATCAACTAGTTCTATTAATTTTATTACTAATTCTATTAAACACTTACTAAAAATAGTAAAAAAAACTATATTGAGTTTTTTCTCTAAACTAAACACTACTGCCCTAGTTAAACCCTACTGCCCTAACCCTACCGCCCTAGTTCTTAAGCATCTACAAGTACTAACTAATTAGATGAACCCTACCTAGGTACTTAAGCATCTACAACTACTTAACCACCCATTGATGAACCCTAGGAATTTGTCCTAAAAACTAATTAAGCATCTACAACTACTGCCCTAATTAACATCTAGTTTACAATTAAGCATCTACAACTACTACCCTAATTAGCATCTAATTTGATGGACCCTAACTAATTAGATGAACTCTCAAATTTGATTAACCCTAGGAACCCTAGCTAGGCAGAGGTAGGGGAGGAAGAGGAGGTGTAGGCGTGCTCACCTCGGGCGCTGACGGAATTAGGGAGCGGCCGAGGAAGTGGCACGTGGTGTCGAGGTCGGGGTCGGGGTCGGGCGCACGGCGGAGGGAGGTGATGTAGGGGGCGTCGAGGTCGGTGTCGGGGGTGGCATCGAGGGCAACGGGAGAGCGCGCGGCGGCCGACAACAATGCAGGGCGACAACGGCGGCGGGAGCACACGAGTTGGATTTTGGGGAAGTGGCTGTGGGGAAGAAGAACCGCGCGCGGTTAAGTCAAAAGTAGCAGTAGCGCGTTTCAGGAAAAGTGCTACTGCGACATTAGCTATAGCTAACTTAGCTATAGCGCTGGATGGCAACCCGCGCTACTGCAAAGTTAGCTATAGCGCCCGTCCTGAAAGCACGCTGCTGCTACGCCTTTCTCCTTTATTTTTCTTTTTCATTTATTTTCATTCACATTTTCTTTTTTTCCTTCCCCTTTTTCTATTTCTTTCATTTTCATTTACTTTTCTATATGTTTTTCATTTTATTTTCCTTTCATTAGCAGTAGCGCTTTTTTGCGTAAAACACGCTGCTACAACAATCTTAGTAGCAGCGCGCTTTGCTTAAGCACGCTACTACTATTGGTAGCCTAGCGAGAATAGTAGGGGAACTTTAGTTGTAGCGCTTCTTCCGTGAGGCGCGCTACTGCTACAAACTTAGCTGCACCGCGTTTAGTTGACACGCGCTAGTGGTAAATTGTAGTAGCGCTTATTTTTGGCCCGCACTACTGGTAAGTTTCTGTGTCTAAGGTTTTCACTAGTAGTGATTTGCTATGCTTTGATATGCAAACGAGCATTATTTTCGCTTGATGATATTGCTAGTTCGTTGTCTCTGGCTGTCACTAACCTTTTGCAGGAGTATGAGGACATTTTTCCAGATGAGATACCCCTGGGGCTGCCATCTACGAGAGGGATAGAGCATCACATTGATTTGATTCCGGGTGCAACTTTGACAAACCGTACTGCCTATCGAACCAAGCCCGAGGAGACTAAGGAAATTCAATGACAAGTTCAAGACCTTTTGGACCGCGGGTATGTACGTGAAAGCCTTAGCCCTTGTGCCATTCCTATCCTTTTGTTTCCTAAGAAAGATGGTACTTGGCGTATGTGTGTTGATTGTAGAGCCATCAATAATATTACTATTCTGTATGGTCATCTGATAACCCACAAGTATAGGGGATCAATTGTAGCCTCTTTCGATAAGTAAGAGTGCCGAACCCAACGAGGAGCTAAAGGTAGAACAAATATTCCCTCAAGTTCTATCGACCACCGATACAAGTCTACGCACGCTTGACGTTCGCTTTACCTAGAACAAGTATGAAACTAGAAGTACTTTGTAGGTGTTGTTGAATAGACTTGTAAGATAATAAAGAGCACGCAAATATAAACTAGGGGCTGTTTAGATAAAGAAGCAATAAAGTAAATATAGCGAGTGTGGAAAAGTGGTGGTAGGAGAAATTGTCCCTAAGCAATTGACTACTTCACTAGACCGATATCAAGTTTTATGTGGGAGAGGCATAAGCTAACATACTTTCTCTTCTTGGATCATATGCACTTATGACTGGAACTCTAGCAAGCATCCGCAACTACTAAAGATCATTAAGGTAAAACCAAACCATAGCATTAAAGCATCAAGTCCCGTTTATCCCATACGCCACAACTCCCTTTCTTGGGTTTATGCTTCTGTCGCTCAAGCAACCCACTATAAGCGAATCATGAACATATTGCAACACCCTACATCGGGAATCCCTCACGCTTGAGCGACACGGAGGGCACAATAGGACAGCAACATAACCACAAGCAAATTAAACTAATCATAGAAATTCATCAATCACCGGTAGGACAAGGAAAATCTACTCAGACATCATAGGATGACAACACATCATGGGATAATAATATGAAGCATAAAACACCATGTTCAAGTAGAGGGTACAACAGGTTGTGGGAGAGTGGACCGCTGAATATAGATGGGGGAAGGTGATGGAGATATTGCTGAAGATGGCGGAAGTGTTGGTGTGGATCGCGGTGATGATGTTGGCCCCCGGCGGCGTTCCGGCGCCACCGGAAGCGAGGGGGGAGAGGCCCCCTTCTTCTTCTTCTTCCTTGACCTTCTCCCTAGATGGGAGAAGGGTTTCCCCTCTGGTACTTGGTCTCCATGGCTTGCGAGGGGCGAGAGCCCCTCCGAGATTGGATCCGACTCTCTGTCTCTCTCTGTTTCTGCGTTCCCAGATTCTGCCCTTTCACCGTTTCTTATATATCCGGAGATTCGTAACTCCGTTTGGATTGAAACCTTCGCCAAGATTTTTCTACGAAAATTAGCTTTCTTGCGGCAAAAGAAGAGCGTCAACCACCTTACGGGTGCGCACGAGGGTCAGGGGCGCGCCCCCTGCCTCGTGGCCCCTCGGGCACCGTCACGCGTTGATTTTTCTTCCAAAAAATCATAAATATTCCAAAATATTCTCCGTCCGTTTTATCCCGTTTGGACTCCGTTTGATATGTGTCGTGGATTTGTCACGGCATATGTCCTTAGTGTCAGGACTTAGTCGCGAGGCCAACGCATCTATGTGGTAGCTTGAGAGGGGTTGAGTGGGACGAGAGACGCAGGGCGGATCAACACACAAGATAAGGGTTTAGACAGCTTCGGGCCTCGGGAAACATCATCCGGTAATAGCCCTACATGCTGTTTGAGGCTAAGTCTCATTATGCTCATGAGAGAGTCGCCGGTAAGCCGGCTCTCCACTAGTTGTGTCTAGCCCTAGAGATTATTGCTTCTTGCTTGTCCCTCTTTGTGGAGCCCTGCCCCTCCTTATATAAGTTGAAGGGGCGGCTTACATGTAGAGTCCTATTAGGATTAGAACTAACTTATTCTCTATTACAAGTCAGATACAAGTACGGGTCTTGCTTACTCGTAAAGGAAATATTCCTCATGCCTTCTGTCTTAAGCCGGCCCACCATAATATGAGTCGGCCTACTGGGCCTTGGGCCTAGTCTTCTATGTGACCCGCCATCGGGGTCATCCGTGAGTCACCTGACCAGTGAGCCGCCAGACCTGTGAGTCGCTAGTCCTCCGGCGGGTCATCAGTGAAGTGCTAAGTCCGGCTGGGTCATACTTACGGTCGGGTCATACCGTGGGGTATATCCCCGACAATATGGGTTTTTTGCGAAACATAAAACATGCAACAAACATGAACTGGCACTGGTCACTGGATCAATATGTTAGTCCCAAGAATAATATAAAAAGTTGCCAAAAGTATATGAAAGTTGTAGAATATTGGCATGGAACAATCAAAAATTATAGATACGACGTAGACGTATCAGCGTCCCCAAGCTTAATTCCTGCTCGTCCTCGAGTAGGTAAATGATATAAAAGATAATTTTTGATGTGGAATGCTACCTAGCATAATCTTGATCATGCAATCTAATCATGGCATGAATATTAAGATACGAGTGATTCAAAGCAATAGTCTATCATTTGACATAAAAACGATAATACTTCAAGCATACTAATAAAGCAATCATGTCTTTTCAAAACAACATGGCCAAAGAAAGTTATCCCTACAAAATCATATAGTCTGGCTATGCTCCATCTTCACCATACAAAATATCCAAATCATGGACAACCCCGATGACAAGCCAAGCAATTGTTTCATACTTTTGACGTTCTCAAACCTTTTCAACTTTCACGCAATACATGAGCGTGAGCCATGGACATAACACTATAGGTGGAATAGAATATGATGGTGGAGGTTGTGTGGAGAAGACAAAAAGGGTGAAAGCCTCACATTGACGCGGCTAATCAACGGGCTATGGAGATGCCCATCAATTGATGTCAATGCGAGGAGTAGGGATTGCCATGCAACGGATGCACTAGAGCTATAAGTGTATGAAAGCTCAAACTGGAAACTAAGTGGGTGTGCATCCAACTTTCTTGCTCATGAAGACCTCGGGCGTTTGAGGAAGCCCATCATCGGAATATACAAGCCAAGTCCTATAATGAAAATTCCCACTAGTATATGAAAGTGATAACTCAAGAGACTCTCTATATGAAGAACATGTGCTACTCTGAAGCACAAGTGTGGTAAAAGGATAGTAACATTGCCCCTTCTCTCTTTTTATCTCATTTTTTATTTTCTCTTTTTTTGGTGGGCTTCTTTGGCCTCTCTTTTTTATTTGGGCTTCTTTGGCCTCTTTTTTATTTGGGCTTCTTTGGCCTCTTTTATTTTTTCATAAAGTCCGGAGTCTCATCCCGACTTGTGGGGGAATCATAGTCTCCATCATTCTTTCCTCACTGGGCAATGCTCTAATAATGATGATCATCACACTTTTATTTACTTACAACTCAATATTGCAACTCGATATCTAGAACAAAGATATGACTCTATATGAATGCCTTCGGCGGTGTACCAGGGTGTGCAATGATCTATCGTAGCAATGACATCAAAAAATGGACAAGCCATGAAAACATCATGCTAGCTATCTTACGATCATGCAAAGCAATATGACAATGAATGCTCAAGTCATGTATATGATGATGATGGAAGTTGCATGGCAATATATCTCGGAATGGCTATGGAAATTCCATGATAGGTAGGTATGGTGGCTGTTTTGAGGAAGATATAAGGAGGCTTATGTGTGATAGAGCGTATCGTATCATGGTGTAACGCCCCGGATTCGTTGCGCCAGGTGTCTGCCAGTTATTCTCCGTCGTTGCCATGTCATCATATGAATTTCATATCATGTCATCATGTGCATTTCATTTTGCATACGTGTTCGTCACATGCATCCGAGCATTTTCCCCGTTGTCCGTTTTGCAATCCGGCTCTCCTATGCCCTCCGGCGTTCCCCTTTCGTCTCTCGTTGTGAACGGGTGTTAAACTTTCTAGGAATGGCCCGAGGTTTGCCAAGCGGCCTTGGTGTAGCACCGGTAGACCGCCTGTCAAGTTTCGTGCCATTTGGAGGTCGTTTGGTACTCCAACAGTTAACCGGGTAACCGTAAAAGCCTCTTTGTGTTGCAGCCCAACACCCCTTCCAAACTGGCCCAAAACCCATCTAACTCCCTTCCATGCTCTCGGTCGTTCGATCACGATCGCGTGGCCGAAAACCGCTCCTCATTTGGACTCTCCTAGATCCCTCTACCTACAAATAGGCCACCTCCCCCGAAATTCGCGGATGAATCCCCCCAAACCCTAGCCTCCTTCTTCCTCCGCGCGCCGGACACGTCCGGACGGCGCCGGACGCGTCCGCCGTCGTCGCTCCAGCCAACGGGGGAGCGCCACGTGGCCCCGGCCACCGCGCGCCGCCCGCGGCCCGCCAGGCCCGCCGCCGGCCCCCGCGCGGCCCGCGCGCCCTGCGCTGCTTCGCCGCCCGCGCCTCCCCGTTCGCCGCGCCCTCGCGCCCGCGTCCGCCGTCGCAGGCCCTCCCCGGCGCCGCTCCCTCGCCGGTTCGCCGCCCCCTCGCCGGCGTCCGCCTGCCGCCGTCTCGCCGTGTCCTCCCCGATCCAGGAGAGATCGGGAGGAGCACGACAGCGTGCCCGGCCACGTGGGCCCCGCGGCCTAGAAATCTCGCCGGCCCGCTCCCTGCGGCCCAGCTCCCTCCGTCCCCGCCAGCGCCGGTCGCCGCCGTCCGCCGCCGCCCGCCGGCCCCGCGCCTCCGCCGTCGGCCGCCGTTCGCTCCGTCTCCGGCGAGCCCCTCCGGCCGCCTCGGCTCCCGCGCGCCCGATCTAGATCTGGAGAGGTTGACCCCGAAACGCCTAAGTCCCTGTTTCATTTACATAATCATGCCATGTTCATCGCATCACATCTCTGCATCCGTAGCTCCATTTCGTGCGTATAATATGTCGAATTGTTCGTCTCAACGAGTACTTCATTCCATATCATTGCATCATTTTAATTTGAGCTCATATTGATGCCCGAAATGCTGTTGGAAGAGTGCATGTTGATGTTAATCTGCTGAAACTGTTATAACTTGCTCATTTGTCATTTTTGCCATGGTTGATGTGTGCATCCTATGAGGTTGATGTCTACATGCATTTTTATCTATGCCATGCCATCTTTCCAGGGGTGTATGCCATGTATTTTTGTGATCAATGTGGTGACTAGCACAAGCATGCAAACTAGGCTTCGTGATATTGCTGATTTTGGTCCCTGTTCTGCTGTTATTTTGATGCCATGTAAACTTGATGCTACAGAGAGATCCATGCATATTTTGAGATACTTCAGTAAGGGTGTTTTGAACATATGGTTATTGTCTATCCATTCATGCCCTTGTTTGCAATTATGGAGTAGTCTAGCATGTCATTTGAGTGCTCTACTTTTGCTTCAAAATGTTTCCTGGCAGATTGTTTACATGTTAGTCAATATGGCCAAGTTTGCTATAGTTGATCCTTGCATGCTATGGACTTGTTCTTGACTTGGTTTATTTCACAAACATGTCTTCTTGATGATGCTATGCTTATCTTGTCATGCAATGACTTGTGGTGAGTGATCCAAGCTTGTTAAGTAGTGTACTTGCTGTTGCTGTTTTCTTGACAGGTTCTGTTATATTTTGTTGCTATGTTAACATGCTTCTACTAATCATTCTATGCATAATCTGGAGATGTCCTATAAACATGTTTTGATCTACATGTTATGCCCTATCCATCCATGCCCCTGGTTGCATTTATAGCTTGCTGTAGATTGTTCATATCTTGCTCCAAAGTTGCTTGATAATGTTGCTATCAGCCTGTTAACATTAAGTTCAGTTGTTTCCATGTGTTTTCCTAGTGATCCACGAACCCTATGACCTTGCTATTGCCATGATTAGCTTCATAAACATGCCTTATTACTCTTGGTTTCCTTGCCATGCCATGTATTGCTCTGTAGTGAGTGTTTCAAGCTCACGAACATGCCTACTTATTGTTGTTCCTGCCATGTATGAATCTGTAATATAATTTGCCATGTTTACATGGGTGCCATCATATTTTCTGATCCTTTTTGGCTCATGGTCAGTAAGGGACTTTTGATCTATGATATTAGTAGATTCATGCCATGCTTTTGTTTGCCATGTTAAGCTCCTGTAACATGTTGTTTGCTTGCTCTAAACATTGCAACCTGATGTTATTTCTGCTAAAGTCTGAAACTGTTATTATTTGCAATATCTCCATGTCTTTTTGAGCATGTTCTAGTTGTTTCTGGAGATAGCTCAGTGTTCATGTTTTGTTATGATTTACCTGTACTTCATGCCCATGCCTTTTGTTATTTCGTTGGGATGATGTAGCATATTGTTTTGATGCTTGTAAGATGCCTAGTTGCTGTTATGGACAGATTGTTGCTATGACTTGTATAGAGTGCATGTGCTGAACCGTTGTTCCGTTTTGAGTGTGCTCTATATGAAACTTGCTTGTTTTTGCATGTAGCTTCATATTATCATGTTGCATCCTTGTTTTGGTGTGTTTGCTTGATGTTTGTATGCATTTTGCATCAATGCCAGGTTTAACTTGTTTTGCTCATATCTTCTAGGCCGTAGCTCCAAATCTAATGAACTTTATATGTAACTTGACTAGAATTCGTGTAGATCATCTTGGTGCATTTTAACTTGCTGTTTAACAACTTGAACATAAGGTTTATTCAGTTCTGGACCAATTTCGAAATTTGCATATGAGGACTTACCGAAATTGTTATATGTTGTTTCCGGCCTCATTTAAACTTGCCTTGATGTGTTGTTCTTGTTTGCATCATCTCTTGCCATGAGTAGCTTCATGTAGCTTGGTCATGCATCATGCTTGTTGTGCATCATGCCTTGTTCATGTGTGGTGTGTTTACCATGTTGTGTGCTTCTTCTCGATAGTTCCCGTTTGGTTGCGATCGTGAGGATTCGTTCGTCTACGTGTGGTTCGTCTTCGTGGCTTCATCTTCTTCATGGACTCGTTCTTCTTCCTTGCGAGATTTCAGGCAAGATGACCGCTACCCTGGATCTCACTACTATCATTGCTATGCTAGTTGCTTCGTTCTATCGCTATGCTGCGTTACCTATCTTTTGCTCTTCAAGCCTCCCCAAATTGCCATGAACCTCTAACCTTTGACACCATTCCTAGCAAACCATTGCTTGGCTACGTTACCGCTTTGCTCAGCCCCTCTTATAGCGTTGCTAGTTGCAGGTGAAGTTGAAGATTGCTCCATGGTGGACAGGGTTTTTGTTGGGATATCACAATATCTCTTATATTGTTAATGCATCTATATATTTGGTAAAGGGTGGAAGGCTCGGCCTTATGCCTGGTGTTTTGTTCCACTCTTGCCGCCCTAGTTTCCGTCATACCGGTGTTATGTTCCCGGATTTTGTGTTCCTTACGCGGTCGGGTGATTTATGGGACCCCCCTGACAGTTCGCTTTGAATAAAACTTGTCCAGCAAGGCCCAACCTTCATTTTACCATTTGCCTCACCACCACCTACCTTTTCCCTTGGGAGTAATTAACCCAAGGGTCATCTTTATTTTAGCCCCCCCCGTGCCAGTGCTTGTCTAAGTGTTGGTCCGAAACGAGCAACCTGCGGGGCCACCTCGGGGCAACTCGACGTCTGGTTTTACTCATAGCTTGACTTATCCAGTGTTGCCCTGAGAACGAGATATGTGCAGCTCCTATCGGGATTGTCGGCGCATCGGGCGGCTTTGCTGGTCTTGTTTTACCATTGTCGAAATGTCTTGTAAACCGGGATTCCGAGACTGATCGGGTCTTCCTGGGAGAAGGTCTATTCCTTCGTTGATCGCGAGAGCTTGTCATGGGCTAAGTTGGGACACCCCTGCAGGGTTTAAACTTTCGAGAGCCGTGCCCGCAGTTATGTGGCAGATGGGAATTTGTTAATGTCCGGTTGTAGATAACTTGACACCAGATCCGAATTAAAACGCATCAACCGCGTGTGTAGCCGTGATGGTCTCTTCTCGGCGGAGTCCGGGAAGTGAACACGGTTTCTGTGTTATGATTGACGTAAGTAGGTGTTCAGGATCACCTCTTGATCATTGCTAGCTTCACGACCGTTCTGCTTGTTTCTCTTCTCGCTCTCATTTGCGTATGTTAGCCACCATACTTGCTTAGCCGCTGCTGCAACCTCACCACTTTACCCCTTCCTTTCCCATTAAGCTTTGCTAGTCTTGATACCCATGGTAATGGGATTGCTGAGTCCTCGTGGCTCACAGATTACTACAACAACAGTTGCAGGTACAGGTTATGCGATGGTCATGACGCGAGAGCGATGCTTGCTTGCTTGAGTTCATCTTCTGCTTCTTCTTCGATTAGGGGATAGGTTCCAGGCCGACAGCCTGGGCTAGCAGGGTGGATGTCGTTTGAGTTTCTGTTTGTGTTTCATCCGTAGTCGGATGATGCTCTTATGTATGATGATGTTGTATTCATGTGGCATTGTATGCCTTTTGTATGTATCCCCCCACTATTATGTAATGTTGATGTAATGATATCCACCTTGCAAAAGCGTTTCAATATGCGGGTCTATCCTTGGTGGGACCTTCGAGTTCCTTTTGGATAGGGTCGCATATTGGGCGTGATAAGTTGGTATCAGAGCCTCGACCGACCTTAGGAGCCCCCCTTGATTGATCATGTAGTTTGGCCGTTGTTGAGTCTAGAAGAAAACTATTTTCGGAGTCTAGTTATATCGGAGAGTAGGAATTCTTTTTACTCCTCAGCCCCTTCGTCGCTCTGGTGAGGAATCTTGACGTAGGTGTTTTGAACTGCTCCTCTTCCCGTTCAAATTTTTCTTTAGGATCACGCGGTTAGTTTTTCGTTCGTTGGTTCTCAGCTCTTTTATCCGGTGCATTTCTCGTCAAGTCGACTCGAACCTCTTTGTCTTTCGCGAGATCAATCCTCAGTTCTTCCTCCGACGTCGTTGTTTTTCCTTGTCCGAAGTTGTCCTTGTTTTTCCCACCCGCCCACCCTTTTTCTCCTCGGAACCGGAGTCCGCAATCGAGTACCCATCCTACTCGTGTGAAGTCTTTGCTTTCTTTTCTCAATGATTTCAACCGGTGTTTTCTCTTCAAGTTATTCGTCAGTTCTCCCTTCCAGTTGCCTTTGTTTTTCCCGCCCTCCCACCCCTTTTTCTTCCTGGAGTCTGAGTCTCTCTCGACCATCTATTTCATTCTTGTGGAGCCTCTTCAGTCTTCCCTCAATTGTTTCAACCGGTGAATTCTCGTCTCGTTCGTCATTCTTCATCCCGTTCTTTTTCGGTGCACTCGATTCAAGTTTTTGGGTTAATCACACTCTGTTCCTTGGATCAAGTGTTTTCCCTGCTCGTTCGCCTCTCGCCAGTTTATACTTCCGGAGTGCTCAAGACATCTCAGGAGTTTCGTCTATGTTCCAATTAATTCGAGGTTGTCACCTTATTCAAATATTTCAATTGTTCCGGCGCATCATCTATCTCTTCAACGATCCTTCTCCACGGTGTTTTCTTTTAGTGGGCCCTAACCCACAGGTCTTTTCCCAGGATCTTACCTGACTCTTCTAATTCCCCTGGAATTTTTTCTCAATTCTTTTCAATTGTGATGTAAGAATGGATTTCATCAGTCCGGTGCCTTTTCCAAGATCGATTTCAAATCATTTCATTGTTGACTCAACCTCTTCGCTTATCATTCTCCCGGAGTATCTCAGTAATTTCGGTGGTGTTTCTTGTCGTCATTCTCAGCTTTGAAGATCGAAGAAGAGTTTTTCCTCTAAATCTTGTCCGTTCTCTCGAAGATTCGTGGTTCTAGCTTCATGTTATTCCCTCGAATTATTCCATATCCGTGCCCTTTCGTTTGTCTCAATATTCTTCCGGTGCTTCGTTCAAGTATTCTTGAATCAGCTCATGATCTCTTTGTTCTTTTGCATCTAAATTCCCTCAAGCATATTGGTTCTTCTAATTCTTCCCGGTGACTCATTCTATTTCATCAGTCATTTTGAATTCTTACGGTGGTTCATTCAGATTCTTTTTCCTTTGTTATCATTTAAATCCATTCGTTCTTTGGTTCATGAAGATCTTCTCAAGTTTGCAATATGTCATTTCTCAATTCTCTTTCAAGAAGAATAAGTAATATGTAAATCCATTGCTTCTCATCAATTTAATTTGATGAAGGATAAGCATAGAATAAATCTTATTCTTATTTCCTCCAAGCGAGTAATCTTTTCCTTCGGAGTTTGTTCTTGTTGAATAAATTCTAGTTCCAAGTGTTTTCATCTTTTCTTTTCCGGAGTTCAATTTCCTCGGCCATCTCGTCGGAACCTCCATCTAAATCACCGCAAGGCTCATCTTATTTATTTTCTTCCTTCATTCTATCTCATCATCTTTTTGTCACCGGAGTTCTTCATGGTGGTTCTTCATGATTTAATTCATTCTTCAAGAGTTCATCAAGTATCATTCCATCCTCTCAAGTTCATGTTCTAATCCTTCCTTTTTCAGCTGGAGTGCTGCCTAAATCCTTTCAGTCTTATCCATTTCTTTTCTCATTCTAACCACTCCGGTTAGAACGAGTGATTTCATAGCCTATCTGATTCCGTGAGCTTTCGATTCTCGTCATTCTTGTCGTTCCCTCTTCTTCTCGAGTGCTCTCGATTCTTTGCTTTTTCTCTTGAGTTCTTGTTTCACCTCATTCCCTTTTCCCTTCCGTCTCGGTCCTAAGATCTCGGGACGAGATCTCTTGTTAGTGGAGGAGTGTTGTAACGCCCCGGATTCGTTGCGCCAGGTGTCTGCCAGTTATTCACCATCGTTGCCATGTCATGTGCTTGCGTGTTGCACCTTGCCATGTCATCATCTGCATTTCATATCATTTCATCATGTGCATTTCATTTTGCATACGTGTTCGTCTCATGCATCCGAGCATTTTCCCCGTTGTCCGTTTTGCAATCCGGCGCTCCTATGCCCTCCGGCGTTCCCCTTTCGTCTCTCGTTGTGAACGGGTGTTAAACTTTCTCGGAATGGCCCGAGGTTTGCCAAGCGGCCTTGGTATAGCACCGGTAGACCGCCTGTCAAGTTTCGTGCCATTTGGAGGTCGTTTGGTACTCCAACGGTTAACCGGGTAACCGTAAAAGCCTCTTTGTGTTGCAGCCCAACACCCCTTCCAAACCGGCCCAAAACCCATCTAACTCCCCTCCATGCTCTCGGTCGTTCGATCACGATCGCGTGGCCGAAAACCGCTCCTCATTTGGACTCTCCTAGCTCCCTCTACCTACAAATAGGCCACCTCCCCCGAAATTTGCGGATGAATCCCCCCAAACCCTAGCCTCCCTCTTCCTCCGCGCGCCGGACACGTCCGGACGGCGCCGGACGCGTCCGCCGCCGTCGCTCCAGCCAACGGGGGAGCGCCACGTGGCCCCGGCCACCGCGCGCCGCTCGCGGCCCGCCAGGCCCGCCGCCGGCCCCCGCGCGGCCCACGCGCCCTGCGCTGCTTCGCCGCCCGCGCCTCCCCGTTCGCCGCGCCCTCGCGCCCGCGTTCGCCGTCGCCGGCCCTCCCCGGCGCCGCTCCCTTGCCGGTTCGCCGCCCCCTCGCCGGCGTCCGCCTGCCGCCGTCTCGCCGTGTCCTCCCCGATCCAGGAGAGATCGGGAGGAGCACGACAGCGTGCCCGGCCACGTGGGCCCCGCGGCCCAAAAATCTCGCCGGCCCGCTCCCTGCGGCCCAGCTCCCTCCGTCCTCGCCAGCGCCGGTCGCCGCCGTCCGCCGCCGCCCGCCGGCCCCGCGCCTCCGCCGCCGGCCGCCGTTCGCTCCGTCTCCGGCGAGCCCCTCCGGCCGCCTCGGCTCCCGCGCGCCCGATCTAGATCTGGAGAGGTTGACCCCGAAACGCCTAAGTCCCCGTTTCATTTACATAATCATGCCATGTTCATCGCATCACATCTCTGCTTCCGTAGCTCCGTTTCGTGCGTATAATATGTCAAATTGTTCGACTCAACGAGTACTTCATTCCATACCATTGCATCATTTTAATTTGAGCTCATATTGATGCCCGAAATGCTGTTGGAAGAGTGCATGTTGATGTTAATCTGCTGAAACTGTTATAACTTGCTCATTTGTCATTTTTGCCATGGTTGATGTGTGCATCCTATGAGGTTGATGTCTACATGTGTTTTTATCTATGCCATGCCATCTTTCCAGGGGTGTATGCCATGTATTTTTGTGATCAATGTGGTGACTAGCACAAGCATGCAAACTAGGCTTCGTGATATTGCTGATTTTGGTCCCTGTTCTGCTGTTATTTTGATGCCATGTAAACTTGATGCTACAGAGAGATCCATGCATATTTTGAGATACTTCAGTAAGGGTGTTTTGAACATATGGTTATTGTCTATCCATTCATGCCCTTGTTTGCAATTATGGAGTAGTCTAGCATGTCATTTGAGTGCTCTACTTTTGCTTCAAAATGTTTCCTGGCAGATTGTTTACATGTTATTCAATATGGCCAAGCTTGCTATAGTTGATCCTTGCATGCTATGGACTTGTTCTTGACTTGGTTTGTTTCACAAACATGTCTTCTTGATGATGCTATGCTTATCTTGTCATGCAATGACTTGTGGTGAGTGATCCAAGCTTGTTAAGTAGTGTACTTGCTGTTGCTGTTTTCTCGACAGGTTCTGTTATATTTTGTTGCTATGTTAACATGCTTCTACTAATCATTCTATGCATAATCTGGAGATGTCCTATAAACATGTTTTGATCTAAATGTTATGCCCTATCCATCCATGCCCCTGGTTGCATTTATAGCTTGCTGTAGATTGTTCATATCTTGCTCCAAAGTTGCTTGATAATGTTGCTATCAGTCTGTTAACATTAAGTTCAGTTGTTTCCATGTGTTTTCCTAGTGATCCACGAACCCTATGACCTTGCTATTGCCATGATTAGCTTCATAAACATGCCTTATTACTGTTGGTTTCCTTGCCATGCCATGTATTGCCCTATATGAGTGTTTCAAGCTCACGAACATGCCTACTTATTGTTGTTCCTGCCATGTATGAATCTCTAATATAACTTGCCATGTTTACATGGGTGCCATCATATTTTCTGATCCTTTTTGGCTCATGGTCAGTAAGGGACTTTTGATCTATGATATTAGTAGATTCATGCCATGCTTTTGTTTGCCACGTTAAGCTCCTGTAACATGTTGTTTGCTTGCTCTAAACATTGTAACCTGATGTTATTTCTGCTAAAGTCTGAAACTGTTATTATTTGCAATATCTCCATGTCTTTTTGAGCATGTTCTAGTTGTTTCTAGAGATAGCTCAGTGTTCATGTTTTGTTATGATTTACCTGTACTTCATGCCCATGCCTTTTGTTATTTAGTTGGGATGCTGTAGCATATTGTTTTGATGCTTGTAAGATGCCTAGTTGCTGTTATGGACAGATTGTTGCTATGACTTGTATAGAGTGCATGTGTTGAACCGTTGCTCCGTTTTGAGTGTGCTCTATATGAAACTTGCTTGTTTTTGCATGTAGCTTCATATTATCATGTTGCATCCTTGTTTTGGTGTGTTTGCTTGATGTTTGTATGCATTTTGCATCAATGCCAGGTTTAACTTGTTTTGCTCATATCTTCTAGGCCGTAGCTCCAAATCTAATAAACTTTATATGTAACTTGACTAGAATTCGTGTAGATCATCTTGGTGCATTTTAACTTGCTGTTTAACAACTTGAACATAAGGTTTATTCAGTTCTGGACCAATTTCGAAATTTGCATATGAGGACTTACCGAAATTGTTATATGTTGTTTCCAGCCTCATTTAAACTTGCCTTGATGTGTTGTTCTTGTTTGCATCATCTCTTGCCATGAGTAGCTTCATGTAGCTTGGTCATGCATCATGCTTGTTGTGCATCATGCCTTGTTCATGTGTGGTGTGTTTACCATGTTGTGTGGTTCTTCTCGATAGTTCCCGTTTGGTTGCGATCGTGAGGATTCGTTCGTCTACGTGTGGTTCGTCTTCGTGGCTTCATCTTCTTCATGGACTCGTTCTTCTTCCTTGCGGGATTTCAGGCAAGATGACCGCTACCCTAGATCTCACTACTATCATTGCTATGCTAGTTGCTTCGTTCTATCGCTATGCTGCGTTACCTATCTTTTGCTCTTCAAGCCTCCCCAAATTTCCATGAACCTCTAACCTTTGACACCATTCCTAGCAAACCATTGCTTGGCTATGTTACCGCTTTGCTCAGCCCCTCTTATAGCGTTGCTAGTTGCAGGTGAAGTTGAAGATTGCTCCATGGTGGACAGGGTTTTTGTTGGGATATCACAATATCTCTTATATTATTAATGCATCTATATATTTGGTAAAGGGTGGAAGGCTCGGCCTTATGCCTGGTGTTTTGTTCCACTCTTGCCGCCCTAGTTTCCGTCATACCGGTGTTATATTCCCGGATTTTGCGTTCCTTACGCGGTCGGGTGATTTATGGGACCCCCCTGACAGTTCGCTTTGAATAAAACTTGTCCAGCAAGGCCCAACCTTCATTTTACCATTTGCCTCACCACCACCTACCTTTTCCCCTGGGAGTAATTAACCCAAGGGTCATCTTTATTTTAGCCCCCCCGGGCCAGTGCTTGTCTAAGTGTTGGTCCGAAACGAGCAACCTGCGGGGCCACCTCAGGGCAACTCGACGTCTGGTTTTACTTGTAGCTTGACTTATCCGGTGTTGCCCTGAGAACGAGATATGTGCAGCTCCTATCGGGATTGTCGGCGCATCGGGCGGCTTTGCTGGTCTTGTTTTACCATTGTCGAAATGTCTTGTAAACCGGGATTCCGAGACTGATCGGGTCTTCCTGGGAGAAGGTCTATTCCTTCGTTGATCGCGAGAGCTTGTCATGGGCTAAGTTGGGACACCCCTGCAGGGTTTAAACTTTCGAGAGCCGTGCCCGCAGTTATGTGGCAGATGGGAATTTGTTAATGTCCGGTTGTAGATAACTTGACACCAGATCCGAATTAAAACGCATCAATCGCGTGCGTTGCCGTGATGGTCTCTTCTCGGCGGAGTCCGGGAAGTGAACACGGTTTCTGTGTTATGATTGACATAAGTAGGTGTTCAGGATCACCTCTTGATCATTGCTAGCTTCACGACCGTTCCGCTTGTTTCTCTTCTCGCTCTCATTTGCGTATGTTAGCCACCATACTTGCTTAGCCGCTGCTGCAACCTCACCACTTTACCCCTTCCTTTCCCATTAAGCTTTGCTAGTCTTGATACCCATGGTAATGGGATTGCTGAGTCCTCGTGGCTCACAGATTACTACAACAACAGTTGCAGGTACAGGTTATGCGATGGTCATGACGCGGGAGCGATGCTTGCTTGCTTGAGTTCATCTTCTGCTTCTTGTTCGATCAGGGGATAGGTTCCAGGCCGGCAGCCTGGGCTAGCAGGGTGGATGTCGTTTGAGTTTCTGTTTGTGTTTCATCCGTAGTCGGATGATGCTCTTATGTATGATGATGTTGTATTCATGTGGCATTGTATGCCTTTTGTATGTATCCCCCCACTATTATGTAATGTTGATGTAATGATATCCACCTTGCAAAAGCGTTTCAATATGCGGGTCTATCCTTGGTGGGACCTTCGAGTTCCTTTTGGATAGGGTCGCATATTGGGCGTGACACATGGGGTTTGGATGCACCGATGAAGCTTGCACCAACTCTTGAGGTGAGAAAGGGCAATGCACGGTACCGAAGAGGCTAGCAATGATGGAAGGGTGAGAGTGCGCATAAACCATGGACTCAACATTAGGCATAAAGAACTCACATACTTATTGCAAAAATCTATTAGTCATCAAAACAAAGTACTATGCGCATGCTCCTAGGGGGATAGATTGGTAGGAAAAGACCATCGCTCGTCCCCGACCGCCACTCATAAGGAAGACAATCAATAAATAAATCATGCTCCGACTTCATCACATAACGGTTCACCATACATGCATGCTTCGAGAATCACAAACCTCAACACAAGTATATCTACTAATCCACAACTACTAACTAGCATGACTCTAATATCACCACCTTTATATTGCAAAACTATTGCAAGGAATCAAACATATCATATTCAGTGATCTACAAGTTTATGTAGGATTTTATGACTAACCATGTGATTGACCAATTCCTGTCATCTCTCTAAATAGATATAAGTGAAGCAAGAGAGTTTAATTCTTTCTAAAAAAGATATGCCCACGCTCTAACAAATATAAGTGAAGCAAAAGAGCATTTTACAAATGGCGGTTTTCTATGTGAAGAGAAACAGGCAATCCAAACTTCAAATGATATAAGTGAAGCACATGAAGCATTCTATAAAGCCATACTCAAAAGATATAAGTGAAGTGCAATGAGCATTCTATAAATCAAACAAGGACTATCTAATACCAGCATGGTGCATAAAAGGAAAGTAAAAACTAAATGCAAAAGAGGCTCCAAGACTTGCACATATCGCATGAACGAAACGAATCCGAAAACATACTGATACTTGGTGAAGAAAGAGGGGATGCCTTCCGGGGCATCCCCAAGCTTAGACGCTTGAGTATTCTTGAATATTTACTTGGGGTGCCTTGGGCATCCCCAAGCTTGAGCTCTTGCCTCTCCTCCTTTTCCACATATCAAGACTGCTACCTCTTGAGCACTACGTTGGTTTTCCCTTGAAGAGGAAAGGGTGATGCAGCAAAGTAGCGTAAGTATTTCCCTCAGTTTTTGAGAAAGGTATCAATCTAGTAGGAGGCTCCTCAAAAGTCCCTCGTACCTACATAAACAAACAAGAACCTCGCAACCAACGCGATAAAGGGGTTGTCAATCCCTTCACGGTAACTTGCAAAAGTGAGATGTGATAGAGACAATAAGATAAGATAAATATTTTTGGTATTTTTTGATATAGATTGGAAAGTAAAGATTGCAAATAAAAGTAGATTGGAAACTTATATGATAAAATATAGACCCGGGAGCCATAGGTTTCACTAGTGGCTTCTCTCAAGATAGCATAAATATTACGGTGGGTGAACAAATTACTGTCAAGCAATTGATAGAAAAGTGCATAGTTATGAGATTACCTAGGCATGATCATGTATATAGGCATCACGTCCGCAGCAAGTAGATCGAAACGATTCTGCATCGACCGAATCCTGCCTGCATCTAGAGTATTAAGTTCATAAGAATAGAGTAACGCATTAAGAAAGATGACATGATGTAGAGGGATAAACTCAAACAATATGATATAAACCCCATCTTTTTATCCTCGATGGCAACAATACAATACGTGCCTTGCTGCCCCTGCTGTCACTGGGAAAGGACACCACAAGATTGAACCCAAAGCTAAGCACTTCTCCTATTGCAAGAAAGATCAATCTAGTAGGTGAAACCAAACTGATAATTCAAAGAGACTTCTAAAGATAACCAATCACACACAAAATAATTTAGAGGAGATTCAATTATTTCTCATAGATAAACTTGACCATAAACCCACAATTCATCGGATCTCGACAACACACTGCAAAAAGAGTTACATCGAATAGATCTCCAAGAAGATCGAGGAGAACTTTGTATTGAGATTCAAAGAGAGAGAAGAAGCCATCTAGCTAATAACTATGGACCCGAAGGTCTACGGTAAACTACTCACAACTCATCGAAGAGGCCTTGGAGATGATGTAGAGGCCCTCCATGGTCGATTCCCCCTCCGACGGAGCGCCGGCGAAGGCTCCAAGATGGGATCTCGCGGATAGAGAAGGTTGCAGCGGTGGAAATAGTTTTTCGTGTTGCTCCTGGATGTTTTCAGGGTACGGGAGTATATATAGGCGAAGGAGGTAGGTCAGGGGAGCCACGAGGGGCCCATGAGGGTGGGGGTGCGCCTACCTCCCAGGGCGTGCCCTCCTGCCTCATGGCTGCCTCGGCTGCTTCTTGACGTCCACTCCAAGTCTCCTGGATTGCATTTGTTCCAAAAAGATTGCTCCCGAAGGTTTCATTCCGTTTGGACTCCGTTTGATATTCCTTTTCTTTGAAACACTGAAATAGGCAAAAAAAAAACAGCAATTCGGGCTGGGCCTCCGGTTAGTAGGTTAGTCCCAAAAATGATATAAAAGTGTAAAGTAAAGCCCATAAACATCCAAAATGGGTAATATAATAGCATGGAACAATAAAAAAGTTATAGATACGTTGGAGACGTATCAAGCATCCCCAAGCTTAATTCCTGCTCGTCCTCGAGTAGGTAAATGATAAAAACAGAATTTTTGATGTGGAATGCTACCTAGCATATTTCTCAATGTAATTTTCTTTATTGCGGCATGAATGTTTAGATCCAAATGATTCTAAATAAAAGTTCATATTGACATAAGAGTAATAATACTTCAAGCATACTAATAAAGCAATCATGTCTTCTCAAAATAACATGGCTAAAGAAAGCTATCCCTACAAAATCATATAGTCAGGCTATGCTCTATCTTCATCACACAAAGTATTTAATCATGCACAACCCCGACGACAAGCCAAGCAATTGTTTCATACTTTAGTATTCTCAAACCTTTTCAACTTTCACGCAATACATGAGCGTGAGCCATGGACATAGCACTATATGTGGAATAGAATGGTGGTTGTGGAGAAGACAAAAAAGGAGAAGATAGTCTCACATCAACTAGGCGTATCAATGGGCTATGGAGATGCCCATTAATATATATCAATGTGAGTGAGTAGGGATTGCCATGCAACGGATGCACTAGAGCTATAGGTATATGAAAGCTCAACAAAAGGAACTAAGTGGGTGTGCATCCAACTTGCTTGCTCATGAAGACCTAGGGCATTTTGAGGAAGCCCGTCATTGGAATATACAAGCCAAGTTCTATAATGAAAAATTCCCACTAGTATATGAAAGTGACAACATAGGAGACTCTCTATCATGAAGATCATGGTGCTACTTTGAAGCACAAGTGTGGTAAAAGGATAGTAACATTGTCCCTTCTCTCTTTTCTCTCTTTTTTATTTGGGCTTCTTTGGCCTCTTTTTTTATTTGGGCTTCTTTGGCCTCTTTTATTTTTATAAAGTCCGAAGTCTCATCCCGACTTGTGGGGTAATCATAGTCTCCATCATCCTTTCCTCACTTGGGACAATGCTCTAATAATGAAGATCATCACACTTTTATTTACTTACAACTCAAGAATTACAACTCGATACTTAGAACAACATATGACTCTATGTGGATGCCTCCAGCGATGTACCGGGATATGCAATGAATCAAGAGTGACATGTATGAAAGAATTATGAAGGTGGCCTTGCCACAAATACGATGTCAACTACATGATCATGCAAAAGCAATATGGCAATGATGGAGCGTGTCATAATAAATGGAACGGTGGAAAGTTGCATGGCAATATATGTCGGAATTGCTATGGAAATGCCATAATAGGTAGGTATGGTGGCTGTTTTGATGAAGGTATATGGTAGGTGTTTGGCACCGGCGAAAGTTGCGCGGCACAAGAGAGGCTAGCAATGGTGGAAGGGTGAGAGTGCGTATAATCCATGGACTCAACATTAGTCATAAAGAACTCATATACTTATTGCAAAAATCTACAAGTCATTGAAAACAAAGTACTACACGCGTGCTCCTAGGGGGATAGATTGGTAAGAAAATACCATCGCTCGTCCCCGACCGCCACTCATAAGGAAGACAATCAATAAATAAATTATGCTCCAACTTCATCACAAAGCGGTTCACCATACGTGCATGCTACGGGAATCACAAACTTCAACACAAGTATTCCTCAAATTCATAATTACTCCACTAGCATGACTCTAATATCACCATCCTCATATCTCAAAACAATTATCAAGCATCAAATTGATCATAGCATCCAATTCACTTTCTATGATAGTTTTTATTATACCCAACTTGGATGCCCATCATTCTAGGACCAAATTTATAACCATAGCAAATACCATGCTGTTCTAAAAGACTCTCAAAATGATATAAGTGAAGCATGGGAGATCAACAATTTCAACAAAATTAAACCACCGCTGTGCTCTAAAAGATATAAGGGAAGCACTAGAGCAAAACTATCTAGCTCAAAAGATATAAGTGAAGCACATAGAGTATTCTAATAAATTCCAAATCAAGTGTGTCTCTCCCAAAAGGTGTGTACAGCAAGGATGATCGTGGTAAACTAAAAAGCAAATACTCATATCATACAAGACACTCCAAGCAAAACACATATCATGTGGCGAATAAAAATATAGCTCCAAGTAAAGTTACCGATAGACGAAGATGAAAGAGGGGATGCCTTCTGGGGCATCCCCAAGCTTAGGCTTTTGGTTGTCCTTGAATATCTTGGGGTGCCATGAGCATCCCCAAGCTTGGGCTCTTGCCACTCCTTATTCCATAGTCCATCAAATCTTTACCCAAAACTTGAAAACTTCACAACACAAAACTCAACAGGAAATCTCATAAGCTCCGTTAGTGCAAGAAAGAAAAACCACCACATAAGGTATTGTAATGAAATTGTTCTTTATTTATATTGGTGTTAAACCTACTGTATTCCAACTTCCCTATGGTTCATACCCCCCGATACTATCCATAGATGCATCAAAATAAGCAAACAACGAACGAAAAACAGAATCTATCAAAAACAGAATAGTGTGTAGCAATCTGTAACTTTCGAATACTTCTGGAACTCTAAAAATCCTACAAAAATAGGAAGTCCTGGGAAATTTGTCTATTGATCTACTTCAAAAATAATAAACACAAAATTATGTTTCTGTGATTTATTAAAATTATTCTCGTGCATGCAAAAGTTTCTGTTTTTCAGCAGAATCAAATTAACTATCACCGTAGGTTATCCTATAGGTTCTACTTGGCACAAACACTAATTAAAACATAAAACCACATCCAAACAGAGGCTATATGAATTTTATTACTAAACAGATGCAAAAAGCAAGAAACAAAAATAAAATTGGGTTGCCTCCCAACAAGCGCTATCGTTTAACGCCCCTAGCTAGGCATAAAAGCGAGAATAGATCTAAGTATTGCCATCTTTGGCATTCAATTCATAAGTGGCTCGGATAATAGATTCATAAGGTAATTTTAATTTCTTTCTAGGGAAGTGTTCCATGCCTTTCCTTAATGGAAACTGGAATCTAATATTCCCTTCCTTCATATCAATAATTGCACCAATCGTTCTACGGAAAGGTCTACCAAGAATAATAGGACATGAAAGATTTCAATCTATATCAAGAACGATAAAATATAGGGGCACATAATTCCTACTTGCAACAATAAGAACATCATTGATCCTTCCCATAGGTTTCTTAATGGTGGAATCCGCAAGGTGCAGGTTTAAAGAGCAATCATCAAAATCATGGAAACCTAGCACATCACATAAAGTTTTTGGAATCGTGGAAACACTAGCACCCAAATCACATAAAGCATAACATTCATGATCTTTAATTTTAATTTTTATAGTAGGTTCCCACTCATAATAAAGTTTTCTAGGTATTGAAACTTCCAATTCAAGTTTTTCCTCATAAGATTGTATCAAGGCATCAACAATATATTTGGTAAAAGCTTTATTTTGACTATAAGCATGAGGAGAATTCAACACGAATTGCAACAAGGAAATACAATCTACTAAAGAAAAATTATCATAATTAAATTCCTTGAAATCCATAATAGTGGGTTCATTGCTATGCAAAGTTTTGATCTCTCCAATCCCACTTTTACCAAATTTAGCATCAGGATCTAAAGACTCCGAATCATTGGGACGCCTTTTAGCTAAAGTTGACTCATCTCCAGTCCCATCATTATCAAGATTCATATTGCAAAACAAAGATTTAATAGGGGACACATCAATAACTTTTAGATCTTCATCATTATTTTCATGGAAACTAGAAGAACACACTTTTACAAAGCAATCTTTCTTAGCACGCATCCTAGCGGTTCTTTCTTTGCACTCATCAATGGAAATTCTCATGGCTTTGAGAGACTCATTGATATCATGCTTAGGTGGAATAGATCTAAGTTTCAAAGAATCAACATCAAGCGAAAGCCTATCAACGTTCCTAGCCAATTCATCAACTTTAAGCAATTTTTCTTCAAGCAAAGCATTGAAATTCTTTTGAGAGATAATAAATTCTTTAACAGTATTCTCAAAATCAGAGGGCATCTTATTAAAATTTCCATAAGAGTTGTTGTAGGAATTACCATAATTATTAGAGGAATTACTAGGAAACGGCCTAGGATTAAAGTTTCCTCTATAAGCATTGTTACCAAAATTATTCCTACCAACAAAATTCACATCCATAGATTCATTATTATTCTTAATAAAAGTAGACAAAGGCATATCATTGGGATCAATAGGAGCACTCTTAGTATCAAATAATTTCATAAGTTCATCGATCTTTCCACTCAAAACATTAATCTCTTCTATCACATGAACCTTTTTACTAGTAGATCTTTCGGTGTGCCATTGAGAATATTAACCATAATGTTATCAAGGAGTTTAGTAGCTTCTCCTAAAGTGATTTCCATAAAAGTGCCTCCTGCGGCCGAATCTAAAAGATTTCTAGAAGAAAAATTCAATCCGCCATAAAATTTTTGTATGATCATCCATAAATTCAAACCATCAGTAGGGCAATTGCGAATCATTAATTTCATTCTTTCCCAAGATTGGGCAACATGCTCATGATGAAGTTGTTTAAAATTCATAATATCGTTTCTAAGAGAGATGATCTTAGCGGGAGGAAAATACTTAGAGATAAAAGCATCTTTGCACTTATTCCATGAATCAATACAATTTTTAGGCAAAGATGAAAACCAAGTTTTAGCATGATATCTAAGTGAAAACGGAAATAACTTCAATTTAACAATATCATTATCCGTATCTTTCTTCTTTTGCATATCACACAAATCAACAAAGTTGTTTAGATGAGTAGCGGCATCTTCACTAGGAAGGCCGGAGAATTGATCTTTCATAACAAGATTCAACAAAGCAGCATTGATTTCACAAGATTCAACATCATTAAGAGGGGCAATCGGAGTGCTAAGAAAATAATTATTATTGGTATTGGAAAAGTCACACAATTTGGTATTATCTTGTGCTATTGTGACAAGCAATCCAACACACAAGCACACAAGAGACAAGCGAAAAAGAGAGGCAAACGGATAAGAGAGGGCGAATAAAACAGCAAGGGTGAAGTGGGGGAGAGGAAAACGAGAGGCAAATGGCAAATAACGTAATGCGAGGGAGATGAGTTTGTATGGGTACTTGGTATGTCTTGACTTGAGCGAAGACCTCCCCGGCAACGGTGCTAGAAATCCTTCTTGCTACCTCTTGAGCACTGAGTTGGTTTTCCCTTGAAGAGGAAAGGATGATGCAGGAAACTAGCATAAGTATTTCCCTCAGTTTTTGAGAACCAAGGTATCAATCCAGTAGGAGGCTCCTCAAAAGTCCCTCGTACCTACACAAACAAACAAGAACCTCGCAACCAATGCGATAAAGGGGTTGTCAATCCCTTCACGGTAACTTGCAAAAGTGAGATCTGATATAGATAATAAGATAAGATAAATATTTTTGGTATTTTTATGATATAGATTGGAAAGTAAAGATTGCCAATAAAAGTAGATTGGAAACTTATATGATAAAAGATAGACCCGGGAGCCATAGGTTTCACTAGTGGCTTCTCTCAAGATAGCATAAATATTACGGTGGGTGAACAAATTACTGTCAAGCAATTGATAGAAAAGTGCATAGTTATGAGATTACCTAGGCATGATCATGTATATAGGCATCACGTCCGCAGCAAGTAGATCGAAACGATTCTGCATCTACTACTGTTACTCCACACATCGACCGAATCCTGCCTGCATCTAGAGTATTAAGTTCATAAGAATAGAGTAACGCATTAAGAAAGATGACATGATGTAGAGGGATAAACTCAAACAATATGATATAAACCCCATCGATTTATCCTCGATAGCAACAATACAATACGTGCCATGCTGCCCCTGCTGTCACTGGGAAAGGACACCGCAAGATTGAACCCAAAGCTAAGCACTTCTCCTATTGCAAGAAAGATCAATCTAGTAGGCCAAACCAAACTGATAATTCAAAGAGACTTGCAAAGATAACCAATCACACATAAAAGAATTCAGAGGAGATTCAATTATTTCTCATAGATAAACTTGATCATAAACCCACAATTCATCGGATCTCGACAAACACACCGCAAAAAGAGTTACATCAAATAGATCTCCAAGAAGATCGAGGAGAACTTTGTATTGAGATTCAAAGAGAGAGAAGAAGCCATCTAGCTAATAACTATGGACCCGAAGCTCTGTGGTAAACTACTCACAACTCATCGGAGAGGCCTTGGAGATCATGTAGAGGCTCTTCATGGTCGATTCCCCCTTCGCTGGAGCGCCGGCGAAGGCTGCAAGATGGGATCTCGCAGATACAGAAGGTTGCGGTGGTGGAAATAGTTTTTTGTGGTGCTCCTGGATGTTTTCAGGGTACGGGAGTATATATAGGCGAAGGAGGTAGGTTAGGGGAGCCATGAGGGGCCCATGAGGGTGGGGGGGCGCGCCTACCCCCCTAGGGCACGCCCTCCTACCTCGTGGCCGCCTCGGCTGCTTCTTGACGTCCACTCCAAGTCTCCTGGATTGCGTTTGTTCCAAAAAGATCGCTTCCGAAGGTTTCATTCCGTTTGGACTCCGTTTGATATTCCTTTTCTTCGAAACACTGAAATAGGCAAAAAACAGCAATTCGGGCTGGGCCTCCGGTTAGTAGGTTAGTCCCAAAAATGATATAAAAGTGTAAAGTAATGCCCATAAACATCCAAAACAGGTAATATAATAGCATGGGACAATAAAAAATTATAGATACATTGGAGACGTATCAGAGACCTGCTCGATCAAACACTTTATCCACACAAAACTTCAACACAAAACTCGGTAAGATCCGTTAGTATAATAAAGCAAATCACTACTCTAGGTACTGTTGCAAACCAATTCATATTTTGTTTTTGCATTGTGTCTACTGTAATATAACTTTTTCATGGCTTAATTCACTAATAGAAATTGATAGTTTCATCAAAACAAGTAAACTATGCATCAAAAACAGAATCTGTCAAAAACAGAACAGTATGTAGCAATCTGAACATTCACCATACTTATGGTACCTCAAAAATTCTGCCAAAATTAGGAAAAATAAAAAATTTGTATAGAAAGACAGTTCAAAAAGTTTGAGAACCATATGACGTTCCAGTAAAAAATTCAAAATCGCGCACTATAGATAAAGTTTCTGTCATGCACCGCACAAACCAACAAGCATTGTAAACATCCTAAAGGCAAACCTTAGCACATTATTTTTATAATACAATGGAATTGTATAAGGATATAATTATTTTTTATGAAAAGTTTCTGTAATTAATATTCACAAAGTTTCCGTGAGCATGAACAAAGTTCAAGGAGCTCTCCCACTTCAACAATGCTTGTCTCTCTCACTTTCACTTTCCTTTTTGAAAAAGTTTTGGGTTCCCCTCTTTATTTTTTTGTTTTTAAACTTTATAAAAGCACTCAACAGAAATAAATGACTTTCTAAAACTTCAGGTTGTCTCCCTGGCAACACTTTCTTTAAATCCATTAAGCTAGGCTATAGTGCTCAAGTAATGAATCCACCCGGATCCCAAGGTATATCAAAGCCAGTTTTAATTAACAATGATTTGTAATTTAGTAGTGAGCACAAAGTAACATATATCATGCAACAACTAAGTCTAACTCTCTTCCTATGCATTGGCATGTCATAAAAGAACAATTCATGCACACCAAATAAAGGCCAATGCATAGTATAAGCAATTTCTTGCAATTCTATTGTGTTGGAAACATAAAGAGGTGGAGATGTAGTTCCTCCCTCATAATAATTGCAAGTAGGAGCAGCAAGCACATGCATATTATATCTATCAAAATCATCATGTGTAGTGGTAAAAGGCAACCCATCAATATAATCCTTAATAAGCACAAACTTCTCTGATATAGTGTAGTTGGGAGAATTCAAAAAGATAATAGGACTATCATGCATGGGTGCAATAGCAAAAATTTCATGTTTAACATAACGAACTATAGAGACTTCATCTCCATAAGCATAATTCATATTGGCATCTTGGCCACAAGCATAACAAGCATCATCAAAAAGGGATATTTCAAGAGAATCAACGGGATCATAACAATCATCATAGCAATCATCCTTCAGTAAGCACGAAGGGGAATTAAACAATGTATGGGTTGAAGAGTTACTCTCATTAGAAGGTGGGCATGGGTAGCTAATCCACTCTTCCTCCTTTTGTTCTTCGCTCTCCTCATCATCTTTTTCATCCAATGAGCTCACAGTTTCATCAATTTCTTCTTCCAGAAACTCCTGCAAAATATTAGTCTCTTCTTGGACAACGGAGACTTCCTCAATAAATGCATCAATATCAGCATTATATTCATAATTCTCATAGCAATATCTAAGTATAGCAAAATTTTCAGGTCTGTAAACAACATCATCAAGATTTTCACACATTTTAAACAAAGATTCAATTTCATAAGCACCCATAAAAGCAACAAATTCTTCTATTTGTTCCACATCATAGTAATCATATATACAATTAGCATAAGAAGCCAAGGTTTCATTATCATTAAATATGCATGAAAAGGAAAGGTGTGGAGCTTTCATCCTAGAGCAACAAGTATAATCATATCTCAAGCATAGTTCCCGAGCATACCAATGCAACATATGAATTTGATCCCATAATAATTTCCCTTTTTGTGTCAAGCGATAATCCCTAAAGTATTCACGTTGATCCAACGTGTCTCCCATAACATAATTGAATGGGGTTTTCTAGGATTATCAAAGTAGTACATAATATTTTTCACATAACCAGCATCGAGGGTTTTAGGAGGTTCCCCATCTCCATGAGTAGCAAGTACACCTAATTTTTTTGGTATTTCGTGTTCCATATCCGTAATTAGAGATAGAGAACAACTTAGAACAACAAATAAAAATTACTTAGTGATAAAGCAAACAAGCACACACGAGAATATTCACCCCACGCTATGACTCCCTGACAACGGCGCTAGAAAAAGGTCTTGATAACCCACAAGTATAGGGGATCAATTGTAGCCTCTTTCGATAAGTAAGAGTGTCGAACCCAACAAGGAGCTAAAGGTAGAACAAATATTCCCTCAAGTTCTATCGACCACCGATACAACTCTACGCACGCTTGACGTTCGCTTTACCTAGAACAAGTATGAAACTAGAAGTACTTTTTATGTGTTGTTGGATAGACTTGCAAGATTATAAAGAGCACGTAAATATAAACTAGGGGCTGTTTAGATAAATAAGCAATAAAGTAAATATAGCGAGTGTGGAAAAGTGGTGGTAGGAGTTGTGAAATTTTCCCTAAGCAATTGACTACTTTACTAGACCGATAGCGAGTTTTATGTGGGAGAGGCATAAGCTAACATACTTTCTCTTCTTGGATCATATGCACTTATGATTGGAACTCTAGCAAGCATCCGCAACTACTAAAGATCATTAAGGTAAAACCAAACCATGGCATTAAAGCATCAAGTCCCCTTCATCCCATACGCCACAACCCCCTTACTCGGGTTTATGCTTCTGTCACTCAAGCAACCCACTATAAGCGAATCATGAACATATTGCAACACCCTACAGCAGGAATCCCTCACGCTTGCACGACACGGAGGGCACAATAGGACAACAACATAAACACAAGCAAATTAAACCAATCATAGCAATTCATCAATCACCGGTAGCACAACGAAAATCTACTCAGACATCATAGGATGGCAACACATCATTGGATAATAATATGAAGCATAATGCACCATGTTCAAGTAGAGGGTACAACGGGTTGTGGGAGAGTAGACCGCTGAATATCGATGGGGGAAGGTGATGGAGATGTTGGTGAAGATGGCGGAAGTGTTGGTGTAGATCGCGGTGATGATGATGGCCCCCGATGGCGTTCCGGCGCCACCGGAAGCGAGGGGGAGAGAGCCCCCCTTCTTCTTATTCTTCTTCCTTGACCTTCTCCCTAGATGGGAGAAGGGTTACCCTCTGATCCTTGATCTCCATGGCTTGGGAGGGGCGAGAGCCCCTCCGAGATTGGATCTGTCTCTCTGTCTCTCTCTGTTTCCGTGTTCCTAGATTCTGCCCTTTCACCGTTTCTTATATATCCGGAGATCCGTAACTCCGATCGGATTTAAACCTTTGCCAAGACTTTTCTCTGAAAATTAGCTTTCTTGCGGCAAAAGAAGAGCGTCAACCACCTTACGGGGTGCCCACGAGGGTCAGGGGCGCTCCCCCTGCCTCGTGGCCCCCTCGGGCACTGTCTCACATTGATTTTTCTTCCAAAAAATCAGAAACATTCCAAAATTATTCTCCGTCCATTTTTATCTCGTTTGGACTCCGTTTGACATGGGTTTTCTGCGAAACATTAAACATGCAACAAACAGGAACTGTCACTGGGCACTGGATCAATATGTTAGTCCCAAAAATAATATAAAAAGTTGCCAAAAGTATATGAAAGTTGTAGAATATCGGCATGGAACAATCAAAAATTATAGATACGACGGAGACGTATCATCATCCTATTCCTAGGTTAGATGACATGCTTGATGAGCTATGTGATTGTATAATTTTCACAAAGATTGACTTGCGTAGGGGCTACCACCAAATTAGAATGAAACTTGGAGATGAATGGAAAACAACTTTCTAAACTAAATTCGGGTTGTATGAGTGGTTGGTAATGCCTTTTGGTTTGACAAATGCACCTAGCACTTTCATGCGCTTAATGAATGAGGTTTTAAGAGCTTTTATTGGCAGGTTTGTGGTGGTTTACTTTGATGATATCTTGATTTACATGGACCATTGGCGTGCTATTTTTAATGCTCTAAGGAATGCACATTTGTTTGGTAACCTTCAGAAGTGCATTTTTTGCACGGATTGAGTCTCTTTTCTTGGCTCTGTTGTTACTCCACAGGGAATTGAGGTGGATGAGACAAATATTGATGCCATAAAGAGCTGGCCGGTACCCCCAAGCTATGACACATGTGAGAAGTTTTCTTGGTCTTGCAGGTTTCTACAGCCGTTTCATCAAGGATTTTAGCACCATTGCTGTACCGCTGCATGAGTTGACCAAGAAGGGTGTGCCATTCCATTGGGGGAAAGCACAAGAGGAGTCCTTTGGCACTTTGAAGGACAAGCTTATGCATGCGCAATTGCTGCAACTCCCTAACTTTGGTAATACTTTTGAGCTGATGCTAGTGGGGTCGACATTGGTCGTGTTTTGATGCAAGATGGTAAACCCATTGCATACTTTAGCGAAAGATTGCATGGTCCTGTTCTAAATTATTCCATGTATGATAAGGAATTGTATTCACTTGTGCGTTCTTTAGTAACATGGAGCCATTATTTTGTGGCCTAAAGAATTTGTTATTCATTTTGATCATGAATCGCTTAAGTATCTTCGCTCACAAAGTAATTTGAATCGTAGACATGCTAAGTGGATTAAATTTATAGAATCTTTCCCTTATATCATCAAATACAACAAAGGGAAGGATAATGTGATTGTTGATTCTTTGTCTAGACGATACACTTTGTTGTCTCAACTTGATTGTCGAATTTTTGGACTTGAGTCAATAAAAGAACAATATATAGGCAAGATTCTGACTTTCAAGATGTTTTGCTCCAATGTCGAGAGGGACGTACATGGAATAAATTTGTCCTTAAAGATGGGTTTTTGTTTAGAGCTGACCGTCTATGCATTCCAATTGGTCCCGTTCGTCTTTTGTTGTTACATGAGGCACGTGGAGGAGGATTGATGGGTCCTTTCGGTGCGAAGAAGACGGAGGATGTTCTGGCCACACATTTCTTTTGGCCAAAGATGAGGAGAGATGTTGAGAGGTTCGTGGCTCTCTGCACCACATGTCAAAAAGCTAAGTCTCGCTTGAATCCACATGGTTTATATATGCTTCTTCATGTTCCTTCTATTCCTTGAGCAGACATTTCTATGGACTTTGTTTTAGGGTTGCCTAGGACCAAGAGGAGGAGGGATAGTATTTTGTTGTGGTTGATCGTTGTTCTAAGATGGCACACTTTATACCATGTCATAAGAGTGATGATGCCGTTTATATTGCTGACCTCTTTTTCAAAGAGATTGTTCGTTTGCATGGTATGCCTTCTACTATTGTTTCAGATCGTGATGCAAAATTCTTGAGTCATTTTTGGCGCACTCTATGGAACAAGGGTTCAAAATTGTTGTTTTCTACAACTTGTCACCCACAAAGTGATGGGAAAAATGAGGTGGTGAATCGCACTTTGGGCACCATTTTGAGGCCTGTTTTGAAGAAAAATTTAAAGATGTGGGAAGAATGTTTGCCTCATGTGGAGTTTGCATACAACCGGGCTACACATTCTACCGCCAAGGTAAGTCATTTTCAGGTAATGCATGGTTTCAATCCTTGTGCTCCTTTTGATATCTTGCCTTTACCTAAAAGTGAGAGGATTCACAATGATGCCAAAGAACGCGCTGATTTCATCTTAAAAATGCATGAGAAAACAAAGCACAATATTGAAAAAATGAATGAAAAGCATAGAATTGTTGGTAGTAAAGGTAGACAAGAAGTTAAACTAGAACCGGGTGATTTGGTTTGGTTGCACTTGAGAAAGGATAGGTTTGCGGATTTAAGAAAGTCTATATTGATGCCTAGAGTTGATGGTCCTTTCAAAATACTTGCCAAAGTAAATGATAACGCATATAAACTTGAGTTGCCTCCCGAGTTTGGGGTTAGTCCCACCTTTAACATTTCGTATTTGAGACCATATTTGGGAGAAAAAGATGACTGTGTGTCAAGGACGACTCCAATTCAAGAGGGGGAGGATGATGAGGACATCACTTCATCGGATACACACAAGACTCCACTGGATATACAAGGACCAATCACTAGAGCTCGCGCGCGACAATTGAATTTAGAGGTGAGCTCATTCCTAAGCACTTCTTTATATGTTTATGAGAATAGATTGCTACCTAATGTATTATGATTAAGAACCATGGAGAGCACCAAGAGATACATGGAGAGGAGCTTGGAGGTGGAGAGGACCAGCAAGGGCATCCAAGTCAAGCTGGAGGCCCAAACAAAAGTCTGACTTCAGTTCAGTTTTAGAGTTCAGGAGCAGTCTGCACTAAAATGGCTGTCCAGGTCGCATACGGGCTCAGTTTTGGACGTTCTACATATGCACAGAAAGCTGAGAAGATAACCTTTCCATGGAACCGGTCCCATGGCAAAATTCATCCTGAATCAACGGGAAACATCGAAACAATGGACGTCTAGAATTTTGTTTTGGTGTTGCGCCACTGTTTTTGGCCTTTGGGCCGTGCATCTTTTTGAGCCCAATTAGGGGCGCATATAGAGGGTCCTTGGATGATCCTAGACTATATTTGCAGCCGCCGACGCTCAGGTTAGGGTTGGTTCTTTCTTAGATTAATGTGTCAAGAATAGTTTCGTCGTTTATCGGTTTGTGAGACCCCCACCCGAGTTCTTAAAACAATTTTCAGCAATTCGATCTTCTTTGTTCTTTGTTTGTGTTCTTTGATTCGCAAGCAAGGATTATCCTTCTCAGCAAGGTCAACCGGGCAACACCGGTAGATAACCATAGGAGAAGTGGTGTTGCGATTGTGGGGTTCGGTGCTGTTCGGATCAATTTGTGTCACATCTCCACCAAAAATCGAGTTATCAGAACCTATTCGGAAGATCGGGACCTCCCGTCCCCATTAATAAGTGCATATGATCCAAGTAGAGAAAGTATGTTTGCTCATGCCTCTCCCTCATATAAAATTGCTATAATGATCACCGGTCTAGTTATCGATCACCTAAGGACAAATGACTTTCTTGCGTGACAAAAGCTATCTACTTTTACTATCTTGCAATTTATTCGTAGTTTTATTCTCGCAAAGTACTCTTAGTTTTATTTTTGTTCTAGGTACAGTAAACGTTAAGTGTGCTAGTGTTGTATTGGTGGTCGATAGAACTTGAGGGAATATTTGTTCTTGTAGCGACCACGATCCCAATGAACCGAAGTCTCTGTGTTTAAGTGTCATCCTTGGATCGGTAATGCTGACACACACGGTACTCAAGGAATTATAACAGAGTTCAATCACACACTTATTACATCAAGTCCTCATAAAGAGTATGATTACACAAAAATATCATGGCTGAAGGCCATCTAAACTAAATAACTGCGGAAGCTTCGAAGGTAAATGAGTCCATCAACTCCAACGGCATAGCCGAGTGCAAGACAACGACCTATCCACCTTATTCGTCGTATGAGTAGTCTGCAACATGAGACGTTGCAACCGTGTAGGTCAGCACATTGAATATGCAGGCAGACTTACACTGTAAAGCAATGAATGCAAGAACTATATCTACATGCAATAGTTGGTTGGTGGAGGCTCTAAGTTTATGATTTTGCATAAAGCTATTTTTTTCCTACAACAAAGGAATAAATTTATTCAAACTACTCCCAAGTTGTACCAATATTTGAGAAGGTTCCTCCAACTCAAATCCCAATTAAAAATATCATCATTAAACCCAATTCAATTAATTAAAGAGTGATGATATCAACAATAATATCCAATTCCAGATACTCAATATGTCCATAATAGGGGACACGGCTAACCATGATTAGTTTATACACTCTATAGAGGTTGCACACTTTTCCCCACAAGACTCGACCGTATCCATGATCGTAAGATCGAGACATAGTCTTTCTGAAGCTTTAACTCTCTACTCCGAGCAGACCGGTTCACCTACTTTCCCCTATATCTGCTAGTCCACCTCTTTGAGAGCTCATACAATTTACTCAACTATGCCAGAGCCCATAATGGCTTGTGGCTACACACAGAAGTTTCTAGTCATGAAATATCATATGATCCCTTTGAGCCTGGGTGGCGAACCAAGGAAAAATCACACGGATACTCCGAGATTTCCCTTCATGGACAAACGCTGGATTCTCCAGGTGCCCCAACCAATCCACCCAGAAGTATATTAAAGTTGCCACCTTAAGTTAATCCAAGATTAATAACTCTCATAACTTCCATGTGAATCACGATCCAATCCCTGTCTACGAGCATGGCTAAGCGATAATAGAGCATAACGTATATTCCCGGGGTGATCAAAAGGTATTAGGTTCCTACCTCAATTACTACAACCAAACCACATGCTCCCATTCCTACTCATGCAAATATTTGAGGGGCAAAACTAATGCATTGTAAAAACTGGGTATAAAAGAGTATGATCAAAGTGTAACTTGCCTTGCTGAGGATCTGCAAACTCTAGGGATTCATAGTAATAAGGTTCGAACTCCAGGTAATCTAGCATAGACAAACATTAGCATACATAAGCAATCACTCAAACGAAACAACGAGAAATCAAGAAAAGATCCAAATCAAACACGAAACAAGCAAACATCTAAACTAAATTGAAAACAAAACCTAATAGCATTATTTTTAGGTGGATTAGATCTTAAGAGTAGGTACATGTGATTAGCTACGATTTGCAAAAAGAAACAACTCGAACGGAGAAACGAAACTCAAGATATGAACGAAACAATATCGTTTACTAATCTGAACTAAACTCAAATTTTAAATAGTCAAAATCATGTTCAAGTTGGTTAACTAGAAATAAGTGATCGTTACAAAGATTTAGGCGCTGGTTTCATCTAATTTGGACGAGCGAGCAAAAAGTTACGCTAGTTTTAAGATCAGGGGCTAAATCGCGAGAAAACTATTCGCAGATAGGTCCCTGGCCGAAAATAAAACTAAAAAGAAAAATCTACCGAGCGAACGTTCGTTAACAGAACTAAAGGAACGAAATCCGTTTGTTAACCGATCTAAACGAACGAACGTTCGTTAACTAAACTAACCTAAAAAATAAATCGATCTAATCTAATAAACCAACTAAACTGCAAAAAAAAACCGAAAGAACCGACTGGTTCTTACCGGTCAACGGCGTCGACGGCGGCGGCGGTGGGTGTTGACGAGGCAAGGCGAGGCGGCGCGTGGGGTGCGGGCAGCGGCAGTAGCAGGCGGCGGCACGCGAGCTACGGCGGCGGCGGTGGCGTGACTTGGCGGGGCTGCGGAGGCGGTGGGGTTAACGAGGAGAATAGGGAGGGTGGTGGCGGCTTATAAAGAGGCCCCCCGGGGGCTCCGACTTGGAAGAGGAGTCGGGCGGGCTGGCCCCGGACTCCGGCGGTGTCCGACTCCCGCACGGCGGCGGCGGCGGTGCGAGGCGGCTGGGCCGGCTGGGCTTCGGCCCAGTGCGGTCTGGAACTTTTTTTAATAAATTTTGCCACAGAGAAAAATCCTAAAAAAATATAAAAATAAATTCTTAAAATTCCAGAAACAATTTTCACCGTCCAAACCTAATATTTAGGACAGGATGAACATTTTTCTGAACTATAGTGATGAACATTTTTCTGAACTAAATTTCTTCTCCAATATTTCTCTTGTGTTGAAGAAGTCATTTTATCTTCTCTCATTTATTTTTATTATTGGAAATAACTGGAGAGAAAAATATATAAATCAAATTGATCCTCTTTTCAAATTTGAAACAAATTCAAATATGAAAATTTAGTGAAACCTCCAACTCTCTCCTTGGGTCCTTGAGTTGCTTAAGATTTCTAGGATCACAACAAAATGAAAAATAAAATATGATATGCATATGATGATCTATGTATAACATCCAAAATTTAAAACTGGGACGTTAAACCTACCCCCCTTAAGATGAATCTCGCCCTCGAGATTTGGGTTGGTCAGCAAAAAGGTTTGGGTAGTCCTTGCAGAGATCTTCTTCTCGCTCCCAGGTGGCTTCCTCTTCGGTATGGTGGCTCCACTGAACTTTGCAAAACTTGATAACCTTACTGCGAGTAACACGGCTAGAAAACTCAAGAATCTTGACTGGCTTCTCTTCATAAGTCGGATCACTGTCCAACTAAATTGCTTCCAGTGGCATTGTATCTCTCAGAGGAATGTCGGCCATCTCAGCGTGGCACTTCTTCAGCTGGGAAACGTGAAACACATCATGAACTCCTGATAATCCTTCGAGCAATTCCAACTTGTAGGCAACTTCTCCCATGCGTTCCAAAACTTTGTATGGTCCCACAAAACATGGTGCTAGCTTTCCCTTGACTCCAAAATGTTTAACTCCTCGAAGTGGGGACACACGAAGATATGCACTGTCTCCTACTTTGTAAGCTACCTGCTTGCATTTAGTATCTGCATAACTATTCTGCCTGGATTGGGCTACCTTGAGTCGGTCTCGAATTAACTTAACCTTCTCCTCAGACTCTCTGATTAAGTCTGGTCCGAACAAATGTCGATCTCCAACTTCATCCCATGATAATGGTGTCCTGCACCTCCTTCCGTACAAAGCTTCGAAAGGGGCCATCTTCAAACTGGCTTGATAACTGTTGTTATAGGAGAACTTTGCATAGGGTAAATTGTCATCCCAACTAGATCCATAATCTAGCGCACAAGCTCTCAACATGACCTCAAGAATCTGATTGACTCTCTCAGTCTGTCCATCTGTCTGTGGATGAAAGGCTGTACTGAACTCTAGCCTGGTACCCAAAGTTTCATGCAACTGATTCCAAAACTTTGAAGTAAACTGTGTTCCTCTATCTGATACAATGGTCCTCGAAACTCCATGCAGACATACGATCCTGGTCATGTATATCTTCGCCAACTTAGCACTGGTATAAGTTGTCTTCACCGGGGTGAAATGGGCTACTTTTGTCAAGTGATCTACTACAACCTAGATAGAGTCATAGCCTGAACGAGTCCTGGGTAAACCAGTGATAAAATCCATGCCAAGTTTATCCCACTTCCATTCGGGTATCGGCAACGGCTGTAGCAATCTTGCTGGTTTCTGATGCTCTGCCTTAACTCTCTGACATACATCACACACTTCTACATACTCGGCAATATTCCTTATTCATTCCTGTCCACCAGAAACTTTCCTTCAAATCCAAATACATCTTGGTGTTTCCTGGGTGACTCGAGTAAGGTGAATCATGAGCCTCCTAAAGAATCAACTTTCTGATCTCAGGGTCATTAGGCACATAAATACGATCGTCAAACCATAAAGTGTCGTTCTCGTCCTCACGAAAACCTTTAGCCTTTCCTTTACTCATCCTTTCCTTTATCTCAGCAATCTCCTTGTCCGTCTTCTGGGCTTCCCTGTTCTTACCCAACAAAGTGGACTGAATTTCCAAGGCTGCAACATAACCTCTCGGAACTATCTCCAAGCATAGCTCTCGAAGGTCGTCTGCTCACTCCTTAGGTAATCCTCCGGTTATGAGCATGTTAACATAACTCTTGCGGCTCAACGCATCTACTACGACATTGGCTTTTCCTGGATGATAATGAAATCTCATGTCATAATCCTTTATGAGCTCCAACCATCTCCTTTGCCTGAGGTTTAACTCCTTCTGCGTGAAGATGTATTTCAAACTCTTGTGATCCGTGTATACATCACAATGGTTTCCGATGAGAAAGTATCTCCATGTCTTGAGCGCATGCACTACGGCTGCTAACTCCAAATCATGCATAGCATAATTCAACTCATGAGGTCGAAGCTGTCGTGAGGCATATGAAACAAATCTTCCTTCCTACATAAGAACTCCTCCAAATCCTCGACGTGAAGCGTCACAATACACTTGGAAATCCTTGCGTTGGTCTGGGAGAATCAACACTGGGGCTGTAACCAAAGATTTCTTCAACTCCTGAAAACTAGCCTCACATTCCTTAGTCCATTTAAACTTGGTATCCTTCTTCAATAACTCCGTCATGGGCTTCACAATCTTGGAAAAATCTCAATAAATCTCTGGTAATAACCTGTGTGTCCAAGAAAACTTCTGATCTCTCCCACTGAGGTGGGTGCCAACCATTTAGTGGCAGAAGCAACCTTGGTAGGGTCTACTGCTATTCCTTCTCCGGATATAACATGTCTGAGAAATCCAACTTCCTTCAATCAAAACTCACATTTGCTGAACTTGGCATACAAATGATGTTCCCTGAGCTTCTCGAGAACCAAACGCAAATGTTCCTTATGCTCCTCTTCATTCTTCAAGTAGACCAATATGTCATCAATGAACAGCACAACGAACTTATCCAAAAACTCCATGAACACCTTGTTCATCATGCTCATGAAATAGGCAGGGGCATTAGTCAAACCAAATGACATAACTGTATACACATATATCCCATACCTCGTAGTAAAAGTTGTCTTAGGTATATCTTGCTCTCGAAACTTCAACTAGTGATATTCCCTTGCAACTGGTCAAACAAATCATTGATCATCGGCAGAGGGAATCTGTTCTTGATCTTCACCTTGTTCAGCGCATGATAAGCAACAACCATCCTCAAAGATCCATCCTTCTTCTCCACTAGAAGCACTGGGGCTCCCCAAGGTGATGAACTTGGTCGAATGTAACCTTTCTCCAGTAACTCCTTTATCTGTTTTTTAATTTCCTTCAGATCCTTTACAAGCATCCAATACGGTCTCTTGGATATTGGTACGGTGCCTGGCAATAACTCAATCAAAAACTCAATGTCTCGATCTGGTGGCATGCCTAGTAACTCCTCCGGAAATACCCCGGGATAATCCTTCACCACTGGTATTTCCTCCTGAACAACTCCTGATAAGGAATTCACCTAAGTCCTCCTTGGCGCATGCCTAGACACATATTTGATCCTCTTTCCTTCCGGGGTGGTGAGAAGAATTGATTTACTGGCGCAATCGATGTTTCCCTCATACTTGGATAGACAATCCATGCCTAGTATCACATCCAATCCTTATGACTCCAGAACAATCAGGTCGGTGGGGAAAACATGTCTACCTATGGTTACTGACAACTGATAGCATCCCCTACTAGCCATATACTCTGCTCCTGGGGAACGTACTAACATACGTGACTTAAGGGCTACTGTTGGCAACTTATACTTATCCACAAATCCCCTTGATATGAATGAATGAGATGCACCAGTATCGAAAAGAACAAATGTTATAAATGCGTTTATCAAAAACTTAACGACAACTGCATCGGGTTGATCCTCAATCTTCTGCACACTGACGTGGTTCACCTGATCTTTGGTGAAGGGATTGGGCTTCTTTGCAGAACCTCCATTGCCATTTCCATTCTTTGCTTCAGGACATTCAGTGGCATAATGTCTGGTCTTCCCTCACTTGAAACAAGTAATGTGGCTCTAGTACCATCTTGTAGCGACCACGATCCCAATGGCTGGTGTTGCGGGGTTGGAATAGTTCTGACTACTGCTTCCTCCATTACCATTGCCATTCTTGGGGCCACTATGGTTGTGTGAACTTGCTCCATTGTGTGTATGTCCTCCATGGTTATGGCCTCCATGGTTGTGAGTATGTCCTCCTGAGTTCGGGGAATAGCGGGGCTTCTGCTGAGCTCCAGAAGTATACCTCCCCTGTCCATACTTCCTCTTGCGATTTTCAATCTGTTGCTACTTGCCTTCTATCACGAGGGCCCTGTCTACCAACTCCTGGTAGTTGTTGAATGTTGCCACCATCAACTGCATGCTCAGCTCATCATTGAGTCCCTCAAGAAACTTCTCCTGCTTTGCGGCATCTGTGGCCACATCATTTGGGGCATAGCGTGCTAACTTGCTGAACTCATCCACATACTGTCCCACTGTGCGACCTCCTTGGCGCAAGTTGCGAAACTTGCGCTTCTTCATGCTCATGGCTCCTGCTGAAACATGGGTTGTGCGGAAAGCCTGCTGAAACTGATCCCATGTAACTGTATCAATGGGGTAAGTGGTGGTGAAGTTCTCCCACCAAGATGTTGCGGGTCCATCAAGCTTATGTGCAGCAAAACACACTCTCCGCATCTGTGCATCCTGCAGTTGTCAGGTCTCTTCCAATCTTGCGGAGCCAATCATCTGCAACAATTGGCTCGGTGCTGGTAGAGAACACGGGCGGATTCAACCTTAGAAAATGGGCTAGGCTGTCAACAGGGGGTGGTGGCGGTGGGTTGTTGTTGTTGCCTTGGTTCTGGTTCTAAACAAACATATGCATCAAGGCATTATGCTGCTGGATGAACTGAGTGAGCTCTGGTGGGAACATGAATCCATTGTCACGTCTCGGAGGCATCTGATGGGTTAGAAGGGGTGAGAAAACAGAATAGAATAAGGTCTAAGAGAGATTCACTACCCATATGCTCATGAGACATACACAAACAATTCACTTCATTCAATATCAAACAAGGTTCACACAAATGATCTAACTACGATTACAAACTCGATCGATGCTAACTACTTGGAAGAATACTACTAGTAACATGGTGGTCGTCTAGAAATTTTGATCAGAGGAAGACTCCATGATATCTGCTCCAGCTTAATCAACGTAGTCGTCATCACTGTCCGTGTCGGTGTTGTCCAAGATGATGTAGTCCTCCGAATGGATCTCCTTTGAAGGTTCTCGCTTATGATTCTCCACTGGTAGTCCTAGCTTCCTCTTCAGATCTTCATGCTTCTCCAGTAGTACGACAATTTATTCCTCATATCCATCGCATGTAAACTTGAGTTCCTCTTCTAGATTGTCGTGGAATTGTCATGTCAGATGTCCTCGTGAAAGGACTTAGTTGTGGAGCCATCGCAACTAGGAAGCTTGAAGGGGTTAATTGGGACAAAGGACACGAGAGATTTATACTAGTTCGGCCCCTTACGGTGAAGGTAAGGCCTACGTCTAGTTGGGTTGGTATTGATGTTTCGATGACCAGGGAGCGAGATATGCTATGCCCGGCTCTCGATGAGTTGTTTCTTGCCCTAAGCCGCTGGCGGGTCGTCCCCTTATATACACGGGTTGACGCCCTACGGCTTACAGAGTCCCGACCGGTTTATAAACAGTGTCCGGCTCAGTGACTAGTTAAATCTACCTTATGATACAAGTCATGCCATTATGGCGGTTTACTACGACGGGCCTTAAGTCGCCTGTGGGCCTTAGACCCTTTTCTGAACCGCCATCTTCATGCTTGGTCTTGGGCTTCTTTCTAGCGAGTCTTCTTTGCATAACCCGGCCCCTCCTGGGCGGCTTACACAAATAGTTATATCCCCAACATTAGGCCCCAGATTGATTTGAACCGGTTCATGTCAATCTTAAAATACCTTAAGAAATAAATCTTCAACCTTCTGCCTGTGCAAAAGGTTTTCTTTAACCCGCCATGACGTCATCTTTTGGATCTGCGTTAACCCGCCGTGACGTCATCTTTAATTAAATTCCTTCTTTATTCCACCGTATCCTCCAACGGATCTTTGCCTTTACTGACCGTTCTGAAAACCGAGGCGTCGGGGCCGCTAGATAATAATGTTTATCTCCTCGTTTCTCGCGCCGTCTCAGTCAGTCATTCCTTATAAATAGGCACGACCTAGGTCTTCTCCATTCTCCCCCTTCGGTCATCTTCTTCCTATCACTGTCCCTCTACCGCTCGAGCTCCGCCGCTGCCGCCGTTGCAGATCTCCTCGTCCTCTCCAACTCAGGCTGCTGCATCAACCTGATTTGACGAGAGAAATGCGTCGAACCTCCGCAGCAAACTGCATCTGTAAGTTTCCTCTTGTTCCTTAGATCCGCATTAGGACCCTCAAGCTCTTTGGTGTTCTTCGCTGTTCGTCAGGCCCCCTCGTAGATTTCATCACCACCGCCATTTTTTTGATCTTGAAAATGGTATAAACCTGATGCGGTAGTTATTTCACACCTATTTTGAACACAAATAGATCCCTTTCCATCGCATAGAGGCCCCGTTCGAACCCTTGAGCTTCATGTGTGCCAGTTCTAGGTCTAGAAATTTTTCTTTTCAGAACAGTTGTTTGATCCAGAATAATAGCGGCAACTTGTGAAACCTGTTTGTTTCACTCGGAAATAAAAAAACTGCCTCTGTCGAATATGTTTAACCATGACTGTCCCTGTGGCCGGTTTAAGTAAATAACACTAATCTGTCAACCTTACTTGCTTCTCTCAGATTTAAGAATATTCAATTGCTCTTGATATCCGTAGCGGCTTAAATATCACTGCGTAGTTGCCCATATATCATTAGGCCCCTTCTTAAGCCGCCATCTTGAATAGATTTAAGATGTTTTCCTCCGGGTTAAATTTGAACCGGAACTTCTTATTTTGACATAGGCTTCAATTTACGTCATGGCACCTAAGGCAACCAAAGCTCCTGTGACCTGTAATTGGGTCCCATCCACAGTCACAAGAAGTAAACTGTCTGAATTTGTGAAGTCTGGTCATCTGCCTAAGAAGGAGGTCATGTCTTATCGTGCCCCTAACCCATCCGAGGAGAGACCTCAACCCAAAGAAGGGGAGGTGATAGTTTTTACGGATCACATGAGCTGGGGATTTGCTCCTTCCGGTTCAAAATTCTTCAGGGATGTTTTGAATTTCTTTGACCTTAGACCTCAAGACATTGGACCCAATTCTGTGTCAAATATTTGCAATTTCCAAGTCTTCTGCGAGGTGTACCTGGGAGAGGAGCCAAATCTGCTTTTGTTCAGAGAACTTTTCTACTTAAACCGACAGAATGAACGTGCCAACGGGCCCAGTCTTGAACTTGGCGGCATCTCAATTCAGCGGCGGAGAGACTGCCTTTTTCCTTATGCTGAACTACCGAGTCATCCGAAATATTGGAATCAGACGTGGTTCTATTGTCAGGACACTTCGCCGGCTGACGAGAGCCCTCTTCCCGGCTTCTGTGCTTTGCGCCTTGAGTCCAACCATCCACTGGCGGATAAACTGACTGCTATTGAGCATCTGCCTCTCGCTCTCACCATTAAGAAGATCAAAGCTCTTTTGGGAAACGGCTTAAACGGCATCGACTTGGTCCGAGTCTGGGTCACTTAGCGAGTACTTCCGTTAAGCCGCCGTCCCGGCTTAATGTGTACTTACTCAGGTTAAAAGGATGATCCACTGCGTCATAGCCCTGACGACTTACTAGATGATGTGGTGGAGGCTACGACCTAGTCGCTGTTGAAAGAGGGCACAGTGACCAGTAATGCCTTCGGCTTACTTCCCTTCTGCAAGAAGAACCCGGCCCCTGTAGTGAGTTATCAACCTCAATAAATACTCTTTGCTATGGTACACCTTATTTTTACTCATAATCTCTTATCTTTTTCCATAGGCCGATGACAACTTCTGGAAGGTCAAGTATGACCATGAAGCTGCCAAGCAAGCCAGGACAGCCAACAAAACCGAAAGGAAAGCCGCCAAAATGGGAACTTCAAAGAAGAAGAAACCAAGCGCTTCAGATTTACTCAAATTGGATGACACTTCTGAGGATGACTAAGAGGTAATCCTTAATTCTCTTAACTCCTTTGCCATTATTTTATTGACATTCTATCTTTTCAGGAGGATACGGGGAACAACCAAGCGGTTGAGGAAGAGGTAACTATAATCTTCTTCGAATCAGAGCCTTTGCCAAGGCAAAAAATCCGAAGGGTGATCCGGAAAGTAAGATTTTCACATCCTCTAGCTTATCAAGATCCTCAATTTCTTTTGAAGCAACAACAACTTGAAAGCCGAAGGCAGACCCGGACCAGCAAGGATGCAGAACTCTCCTCCGGCTTACCTGACGTAACTAGGAAGCGTCGGACTGAGGTTATCTCTGATTTACGTTCTGTTTTACCTTTGGCGGGTTTAATTCGCTAACCTCTCAATTCATCTGACTCCAATTATCAGGATACCTCCCCTTCCTCCGGCGAGTCTATGCAATCTAACATGTCGGCCTTCAAAAGTGCCCACGGGTAATGTAACTTTGTTTACCTTACGCTTTACCTTACCTATGCCTTTATATTCATCCTTCTACCTTTGTTGACAACATGCAAGTGAAGCCCAGTAAGAGGGCAAAGAAGAATAAGCCGTCCCAAGCCCCGGTCGTGATTGAACTGGTGCTTGACATGTCTGCTCCTGACAGTTCCACCCATCAGCCGCCGCCTGAACCGGCCTCTGACATTCCGGTGCCAACCTCTGATCCGCCTGCCGAAGATACTCTCAACATCTCGGATAACCCGGAAGCTCCTAGCCCGGTCAAGACAAATGACCCGAAAGTTGAGATTCTGAAAAGTCAGTTTGTTGAGCCAGGGTGGCCCATTGTCCTTGCCAAATGCACTGCTAAGGAAGAACTCATCAAACACCAAAAGGCCAAGCTGGACATTACTGATTATACTCACTTAAGCATTGGAGATATAGTCTCTGGCTATCTTAATCAAGTGCACAACAGCCGTGACCTGGAAATTGATATGGTGAAGCAAATACAACAAAAATCTGAGGTATACCTTATGCCCCTGTTCTGAATCATACTTATTGTATTAGCCCCCAAGTCTATTGCTTATTAATAAATATGCTGTAGACTTAGAAATCTGCTTACTGTTGTTTTGTCTAGTTTAAAGCAAAGATATTTAACCCTGTTGTAGCGTGATAGTTTGAACTTGCGATGCACATTAGCCCCCAAGTGTCAAGTATCTTTACTTGTAAAGTGCTTGGGACTTAATATGCATGACCCGACATTGTAGGTTAAAAATTCTTCAGCATACATTAGCCCCCAAGTGTCAAGAACCTTTGGTTGCAAAGTACTTGGGACTTAATATTATCTTACCATGATTCTTACTATAACCCGGTATCAATGCAGGCCACCATAAGTCAATTTGAGTCGGAGATTGCTGACTTGAAGAGCCGTCTGACAGCTCAAGAACTTGAAACTCAAAAGGCCAACTCCAAATTTGATTTCAGCGTCTCTGAACAAGAGAAGTTGAAGAAGAATTTTGAGCCAGAGAAGAAAATCTGGGCTGATGAGAAGGCTTCACTGGTGACCCGGGCCGAGACGGCAGAGGCATCACTTGCAGAAGCAACAACCGAGCTGTCCGACTTAAAGCGCCAGATATCTCAAATGGTCTTAGCCATCTTCGGTAAGTTACTGTACATAACCTCAAACAATGTAATCCTTCCTTTGATGACTATTGTAATCGTTATCTCCGGCTCACTTTATGTTTGTGAACACACAGGCCCCAGGAGCACCAACCTCAAGCAGAACATGCTGATCAAACTTAAGGCGGTTTACACTCTAGTGGAGCAACTGTACATCGGGTCACAACGTGCTTTGGCCGTTGTAGCTTTATCAAATAACACTCCCCACCTCCTGCAAGACGTGCTAAAGTGCCTCGCTGTGCTACCTCAGCGGATCCAAGATTTAAGGCGGGCGTCCTCAAGAGCCGGGGCCGTAGCCGCGTTGAGCCGGGCAAAGGCATGGATTCTAGAACTAGACCCGGCCGACCTCGCCCTTGGATACCCGAGTCTGAAGGAGGATGGTACCGTATTTGATGATCAAGATTTCACCGCCTGCGTCAAAGACATACGTCCCGTGGCTACCCTCATTGGGAACGACACTGACCTTACCAAGTATTCGCCGGGCTATGACAGTGAGAACCGGAGAATTCCAACACCTCCATATGATCAAGTCAGCCTGATCCCTCCAACTCATAAGCATACCTTTGCCCCTGAAGTGGACCCAACCGGTTTAATAGATGATGAAGCTGAGTTTGAAGCCTTGAGTGGCATTGGCTGGGCCTCGTCAACCTTCCAGGACAAAGCAACCGACGGAGAGGCGGAGAAGGATAACCCGGAATCTTCAAGCCCATCGAAGGAGTGAACCGCCAGGCGTTTAATGACTTTGCAAAAAACAATGCTCCATTTATTCAGACTCGGGGAGTCTTGTGATAGAGTAGAAAAAACCTCTCAATGTTTGTCATGCCTTCGCGCATGTTTATGGCACTTTAACACTTTTGTAAGCCGCCGTTGCTATATATATTTCCAGCCCATGTTGATCATTTATTTCCTTGATGTTAAAATTGCCTGCCTTATCCTGCGATCCCCTTGGTAATCTTGCCTGCTTATGTGATTTTCACCATGCGGTTAAATTCAACTCCTGAAAGTCAGAACATGTAATGTTCACCTGGCACTTAACAACCTGGGGTGATCAATATTAAGCCGGAAGAACAAAAAACCACCTCATTGTGCTTTCAAAAAGGTCTCAAAATAGTTAAATAATTATACTTAGGAAATATAATGGATAATAAACAATATTCAAAGGCTTCTGATTCGAATACGATCAGTAAACCGCTCCAAAGGGGTTAAGCTAGGATTCGGATACGATCATATAGCCCCTAGTGGCTTTGGCGATGCCGATCAAATGGGTATCGACAACTGTGTTCTCTTTGGTTCGAATATGACCTATGTTTGAACAGGAAGCCCCCAAGTGACCATAAGAGTTGTTGAATGACGCTGATTCGAATACGATCCACGTCAGACCCAAAGGGGTTAAGCTATGATTCAAATATGATCAGGAAGCCCCCAAGTGGGTTTGGCAGTATGCTGATCAAGTGGGTATCGACAACTATGTTCTCTTCGGTTCGAATACGACCTATGTTTGAACTGTTGGAAATATGCCCTAGAGGCAATAATAAAAGCATTATTATTATATTTCTTTGTTCATGATAATTGTCTTTATTCATGCTATAATTGTGTTATCCGGAAATCGTAATACATGTGTGAATAACAGACACCAACATGTCCCTAGTAAGCCTCTAGTTGACTAGCTCGTTGATCAATAGATAGTCATGGTTTCCTGGCTATGGACATTGGATGTCATTGATAACGGGATCACATCATTAGGATAATGATGTGATGGACAAGACCCAATCCTAAACATAGCACAAGATCGTATAGTTCGTTTGCTAGAGTTTTTGCAATGTCAAAGTATCTCTTCCTTCGACCATGAGATCGTATAACTCCTGGATACCGTAGGAGTGCTTTGGGTGTATCAAACGTCACAACGTAACTGGGTGACTATAAAGGTGCACTACAGGTATCTCCGAAAGTATCTATTGTTTTATATGGATCGAGACTGGGATTTGTCACTTCGTATGACGGAGAGATATCACTGGGCCCACTCAGTAATGCATCATCATAATGAGCTCAAAGTGACCAAGTGTTTGGTCACGGGATCATGCATTACGGTACGAGTAAAGTGACTTGCCGGTAACAAGATTGAACGAGGTATTGGGATACCGACGATCGAATCTCGGGCAAGTAACATATCGATTGACAAAGGGAATTGCATACGGGGTTGATTAAATCCTCGACATCGTGGTTCATCCGATGAGATCATCGTGGAGCATGTGGGAGCCAACATGGGTATCCAGATCCCGCTGTTGGTTATTGACCGGAGAGCGATCTCGGTCATGTCTACATGTCTCCCGAACCCGTAGGGTCTACACACTTAAGGTTCAGTTACGCTAGGGTTGTAGGGATATGTATATGCAGTAACCCGAATGTTGTTCGGAGTCCCGGATGAGATCCCGGACGTCACGAGGAGTTCCGGAATGGTCCGGAGGTAAAGATTTATATATGGGAAGTCCTGTTTCGGGCATCGGGACAAGTTTCGGGGTTATCGGTATTGTACCGGGACCACCGGAGGGGTCCCGGGGGCCCACCGGGTGGGGCCACCCATCCCGGGGGCCACATGGGCTGTAGGGGGTGCGCCTTGGCCTGCTTGGGCCAAGGGCACCAGCCCCACATAGGCCCATGCGCCTAGGGTTTAAGGGGGAAAGAGTCCTAGGAGGGTAAGGCACCTCCTAGGTGCCTTGGGGGGGAGGGAAACCCCCCTTGGCCGCCGCACCCCCTAGGAGATTGGATCTCCTAGGGCCGGCCACCCCCCCTTGGCACCCCTATATATAGTGGGGGAGAGGAGGGACTTCATACCTTGAGTCCTTGGCCTTTGGTTGCCTCCTTCTCCCTCCCCAACACCTCCTCCACCTCCTTATTGCTTAGCGAAGCTCTGCCGGAGTACTGCAGCTCCATCAACACCACGCCGTCGTGCTGCTGCTGGTGCCATCTCCCTCAACCTCTCCTCCCTCCCTTGCTGGATCAAGAAGGAGGAGACGTGGCTGTTTCCGTACGTGTGTTGAACGCGGAGGTGCCGTCCGTTCGGTGCTAGGATCTCCGGTGATTCGAATCACGTCGTGTTCGACTACATCATCCCCGTTCTTTGAACGCTTCCGCTCGCGATCTACAAGGTATGTAGATGCATCTATTCACTCGTTGCTAGATGAACTCCTAGATGATCTTGGTGAAACGAGTAGGAAAATTTTTATTTTCTGCAACGTTCCCAACAGTGGCATCATGAGCTAGGTCTATGCGTAGTTCTTCTTGCACGAGTAGAACACAATTGGTTGTGGGCGTAGATTTGTCAACTTTCTTGCCGCTACTAGTCTTATCTTGCTTCAGCGGTATTGTGGGATGAAGCGGCCCGGACCAACCTTACACGTACGCTTACGTGAGACCGGTTCCACCGACTAACATGCACAAGTTGCATAAGGTGGCTGGCGGGTGTCTGTCTCTCCTACTTTAGTTGAAGCGGATTCGATGAAAAGGGTCCTTATGAAGGGTAAATAGAAGTTGACAAATCACGTTGTGGTTTCACGTAGGTAAGAAAACGTTCTTGCTAGAACCCTACTTCAGCCACGTAAAACTTGCAAACAACAATTAGAGGACGTCTAACTTGTTTTTGCAGCAAGTGCTTTGTGATATGATATGGCCAAAGTTGTGATGAATGATGAATGATCTATATGTCATGTATGAGATGTTCATGCTATTGTAATAGGAATCACGACTTGCATGTCGATGAGTATGACAACCGGCAGGAGCCATAGGAGTTGTCTTTATTTTTTGTATGACCTGCGTGTCATTAAAGAACGCCATGTAAACTACTTTACTTTATTACTAAACGCGTTAGTCATAGAAGTAGAAGTAGTCGTTGGCGTGACAACTTCATGAAGACACGATGATGGAGATCATGATGATGGAGATCATGGTGTCATGCCGGTGACAAGATGATCATGGAGCCCCGAAGATGAAGATCAAAGGAGCTATATGATATTGGCCATATCATGTCACTACTTTATATAATTGCATGTGATGTTTATTATGTTTTATGCATCTTGTTTACTTAGAACGACGGTAGTAAATAAGATGATCCCTTACAAAATTTCAAGAAGTGTTCTCCCCTAACTGTGCACCGTTGCTACAGTTCGTCGTTTCGAAGCACCACGTGATGATCGGGTGTGATAGATTCTTACGTTCACATACAACGGGTGTAAGACAGTTTTACACAGCGAAAACACTTAGGGTTAACTTGACGAGCCTAGCATGTACAGACATGGCCTCGGAACACGGAGACCGAAAGGTCGAACACGAGTCGTATGGAAGATACGATCTACATGAGAATGTTCACCGACGATGACTAGTCCGTCTCACGTGATGATCGGACACGGCCTAGTCGACTCGGATCGTGTAACACTTAGATGACCAAAGGGATGTCAAATCTGAGTGGGAGTTCATTATAATTTGATTAGATGAACTTAATTATCATGAACTTAGTCTAAATTTTTACAATATGTCTTGTAGATCAAATGGCCAACGTAGTCCTCAACTTCAACGCGTTCCTAGAGAAAACCAAGCTGAAAGACGATGGCAGCAACTATACGGACTGGGTCCGGAACCTGAGGATCATCCTCATAGCTGCCAAGAAAGATTATGTCCTACAAGCACCGCTAGGTGATGCACCTGTTCTCCCTGCAGAACAAGACGTTATGAACGCTTGGCAGGCACGTTCTGATGACTACTCCCTCGTTCAGTGCGGCATGCTTTACAGCTTAGAGCCGGGGCTCCAAAAGCGTTTTGAGAGACATGGAGCATATGAGATGTTCGAAGAGCTGAAAATGGTTTTCCAAGCTCATGCCCGGGTCGAGAGATATGAAGTCTCTGACAAATTCTTCAGCTGTAAGATGGAGGAAAATAGTTCTGTCAGTGAGCACATACTCACTATGTCTGGGTTACATAACCGCTTGACTCAGCTGGGAGTTAATCTCCCGGATGATGCGGTCATTGACAGAATCCTCCAGTCGCTTCCACCGAGCTACAAGAGCTTTGTGATGAACTTCAATATGCAGGGGATGGAAAAGACCATTCCTGAAGTATTTGCTATGCTGAAATCAGCAGAGGTAGAAGTCAGAAAGGAACATCAAGTGTTGATGGTCAATAAAACCACTAAGTTCAAGAAGGGCAAGGGTAAAAAGAACTTCAAGAAGGACGGCAAGGTAGTTGCCGCGCCCAGCAAGCAAGCTGCCGGGAAGAAGCCAAAGAATGGACCCAAGCCCGAGACTGAGTGTTTTTATTGCAAGGAAAGTGGTCACTGGAAGCGGAACTGCCCCAAATACTTAGCGGACAAGAAGGCCGGCAAAACCAAAGGTATATTTGATATACATGTAATTGATGTGTACCTTACCAGTAATCGTAGTAACTCCTGGGTATTTGATACCGGTGCCGTTGCTCATATTTGTAACACACAACAGGAGCTGCGGAATAAACGGAGACTGGCGAAGGACGAGGTGACGATGCGCGTCGGGAATGGTTCCAAGGTCGATGTGATCGCCGTCGGCACGCTACCTCTACATTTACCTACGGGATTAGTTTTGAACCTCAATAATTGTTATTTTGTGCCAAGTTTGAGCATGAACATTGTATCAGGATCTCGTTTAATTCGAGATGGCTACTCATTTAAATCCGAGAATAATGGTTGTTCTATTTATATGAGAGATATGTTTTATGGTCATGCTCCGATGGTGAATGGTTTATTCTTTATGAATCTCGAGCGTAATGCTACACATATTCATAGTGTAAGTACCAAAAGATGTAAGATTGATAGTGATAGTCCCACATACTTGTGGCACTGCCGCCTCGGTCACATAGGTGTCAAACGCATGAAGAAGCTCCATGCTGATGGACTTTTAGAGTCTCTTGATTACGAATCATTTGACACGTGCGAACCATGCCTCATGGGTAAAATGACCAAGACTCCATTCTCAGGAACAATGGAGAGAGCAACCAACTTATTGGAAATCATACATACTGATGTGTGCGGTCCAATGAGTGTTGAGGCTCGCGGTGGCTATCGTTATGTTCTCACCCTCACTGATGACTTGAGTAGATATGGGTATGTCTACTTAATGAAACACAAGTCTGAGACCTTTGAAAAGTTCAAGGAATTTCAGAGTGAAGTTGAGAATCAACGTGACAGGAAAATCAAGTTTCTACGATCAGATCGTGGAGGAGAATACTTGAGTCACGAGTTTGGTACACACTTAAGAAAATGTGGAATAGTTTCACAACTCACGCCGCCTGGAACACCTCAGCGTAATGGTGTGTCCGAACGTCGTAATCGCACTCTATTAGATATGGTGCGATCTATGATGTCTCTTGCCGATTTACCACTATCTTTTTGGGGCTATGCTTTAGAGACTGCCGCATTCACTTTAAATAGGGCCCCGTCGAAATCCGTTGAGACGACACCGTATGAATTATGGTTTGGGAAGAAACCTAAGCTGTCATTTCTAAAAGTTTGGGGATGCGATGCTTATGTCAGGAAACTTCAACCTGAAAAGCTCGAACCCAAATCGGAAAAATGCGTCTTCATAGGATACCCTAAAGAAACTGTTGGGTATATCTTCTACCTCAGATCCGAAGGCAAGATCTTTGTTGCCAAGAATGGGTCCTTTCTGGAGAAAGAGTTTCTCTCGAAAGAAGTAAGTGGGAGGAAAGTAGAGCTTGATGAAGTATTACCTCTTGAACCGGAAAATGGCGCAACTCAAGAAAATGTTCCTGAGGTGCCTGCACCGACTAGAGAGGAAGTTAATGATAATGATCAAGATACTTCTGATCAAGCTCCTACTGAAATTCGAAGGTCCACGAGGACACGTTCCGCACCAGAGTGGTACGGCAACCCTGTCTTGGAAATCATGTTGTTAGACAACGGTGAACCTTCGAACTATGAAGAAGCGATGGCGGGTCCGGATTCCGACAAATGGCTAGAAGCCATGAAATCCGAGATAGGATCCATGTATGAAAACGAAGTATGGACTTTGACTGACTTGCCCGTAGAACGGCGAGCCATAGAAAATAAATGGATCTTTAAGAAGAAGACAGACGCGGATGGTAATGTGACCATCTATAAAGCTCGGCTTGTCGCTAAGGGTTATCGACAAGTTCAAGGGGTTGACTACGATGAGACTTTCTCACCGGTAGCGAAGCTGAAGTCCGTCCGAATCATGTTAGCAATTGCCGCATTTTATGATTATGAAATTTGGCAAATGGACGTCAAAACGGCATTCCTTAATGGTTTCCTTAAGGAAGAATTGTATATGATGCAGCCGGAAGGTTTTGTCGATCCTAAAAATGCTGACAAGGTGTGCAAGCTCCAACGCTCGATTTATGGGCTGGTGCAAGCATCTCGGAGTTGGAACATTCGTTTTGATGAGATGATCAAAGCGTTTGGGTTTACACAGACTTATGGAGAAGCCTGTGTTTACAAGAAAGTGAGTGGGAGCTCTATAGCATTTCTCATACTATATGTAGATGACATACTTTTGATGGGAAATGATATAGAACTTTTGGACAGCATTAAGGCCTACTTGAATAAGAGTTTTTCAATGAAGGACCTTGGAGAAGCTGCTTATATATTAGGCATCAAGATCTATAGGGATAGATCAAGACGCCTCATAGGTCTTTCACAAAGCACATATCTTGATAAGATTTTGAAGAAGTTCAAAATGGATCAGTCCAAGAAAGGGTTCTTGCCTGTTTTGCAAGGTGTGAAATTGAGCTCAGCTCAATGTCCGACCACGGCAGCAGAGATAGAAGAGATGAGTGTCATCCCCTATGCCTCAGCCATAGGTTCTATTATGTATGCCATGCTGTGTACCAGACCTGATGTAAACCTTGCCGTAAGTTTGGTAGGAAGGTACCAAAGTAATCCCGGCAAGGAACACTGGACAGCGGTCAAGAATATCCTGAAGTACCTGAAAAGGACTAAGGAAATGTTTCTCGTTTATGGAGGTGACGAAGAGCTCGTCGTAAAAGGTTACGTCGACGCTAGCTTCGACACAGATCTGGATGACTCTAAGTCACAAACCGGATACGTGTATATTTTGAATGGTGGGGCAGTAAGCTGGTGCAGTTGCAAGCAGAGCGTCGTGGCGGGATCTACATGTGAAGCGGAGTACATGGCAGCCTCGGAGGCAGCACATGAAGCAATATGGGTGAAGGAGTTCATCACCGACCTAGGAGTCATACCCAATGCGTCGGGGCCGATCAAGCTCTTCTGTGACAACACTGGAGCTATTGCACTTGCCAAGGAGCCCAGGTTTCACAAGAAGACAAGGCACATCAAGCGTCGCTTCAACTCCATCCGTGAAAATGTTCAAGATGGAGACATAGAGATTTGTAAAGTACATACGGACCTGAATGTAGCAGATCCGTTGACTAAACCTCTCCCAAGAGCAAAACATGATCAACACCAGAATTCCATGGGTGTTCGATTCATCACAATGTAACTAGATTATTGACTCTAGTGCAAGTGGGAGACTGTTGGAAATATGCCCTAGAGGCAATAATAAAAGCATTATTATTATATTTCTTTGTTCATGATAATTGTCTTTATTCATGCTATAATTGTGTTATCCGGAAATCGTAATACATGTGTGAATAACAGACACCAACATGTCCCTAGTAAGCCTCTAGTTGACTAGCTCGTTGATCAATAGATAGTCATGGTTTCCTGGCTATGGACATTGGATGTCATTGATAACGGGATCACATCATTAGGATAATGATGTGATGGACAAGACCCAATCCTAAACATAGCACAAGATCGTATAGTTCGTTTGCTAGAGTTTTTGCAATGTCAAAGTATCTCTTCCTTCGACCATGAGATCGTATAACTCCTGGATACCGTAGGAGTGCTTTGGGTGTATCAAACGTCACAACGTAACTGGGTGACTATAAAGGTGCACTACAGGTATCTCCGAAAGTATCTATTGTTTTATATGGATCGAGACTGGGATTTGTCACTCCGTATGACGGAGAGATATCACTGGGCCCACTCAGTAATGCATCATCATAATGAGCTCAAAGTGACCAAGTGTTTGGTCACGGGATCATGCATTACGGTACGAGTAAAGTGACTTGCCGGTAACAAGATTGAACGAGGTATTGGGATACCGACGATCGAATCTCGGGCAAGTAACATATCGATTGACAAAGGGAATTGCATACGGGGTTGATTAAATCCTCGACATCGTGGTTCATCCGATGAGATCATCGTGGAGCATGTGGGAGCCAACATGGGTATCCAGATCCCGCTGTTGGTTATTGACCGGAGAGCGATCTCGGTCATGTCTACATGTCTCCCGAACCCGTAGGGTCTACACACTTAAGGTTCAGTTACGCTAGGGTTGTAGGGATATGTATATGCAGTAACCCGAATGTTGTTCGGAGTCCCGGATGAGATCCCGGACGTCACGAGGAGTTCCGGAATGGTCCGGAGGTAAAGATTTATATATGGGAAGTCCTGTTTCGGGCATCGGGACAAGTTTCGGGGTTATCGGTATTGTACCGGGACCACCGGAGGGGTCCCGGGGGCCCACCGGGTGGGGCCACCCATCCCCGGGGGCCACATGGGCTGTAGGGGGTGCGCCTTGGCCTGCTTGGGCCAAGGGCACCAGCCCCACATAGGCCCATGCGCCTAGGGTTTAAGGGGGAAAGAGTCCTAGGAGGGTAAGGCACCTCCTAGGTGCCTTGGGGGGGGAGGGAAACCCCCCTTGGCCGCCGCACCCCCTAGGAGATTGGATCTCCTAGGGCCGGCCACCCCCCCTTGGCACCCCTATATATAGTGGGGGAGAGGAGGGACTTCATACCTTGAGTCCTTGGCCTTTGGTTGCCTCCTTCTCCCTCCCCAACACCTCCTCCACCTCCTTATTGCTTAGCGAAGCTCTGCCGGAGTACTGCAGCTCCATCAACACCACGCCGTCGTGCTGCTGCTGGTGCCATCTCCCTCAACCTCTCCTCCCTCCCTTGCTGGATCAAGAAGGAGGAGACGTGGCTGTTTCCGTACGTGTGTTGAACGCGGAGGTGCCGTCCGTTCGGTGCTAGGATCTCCGGTGATTCGAATCACGTCGTGTTCGACTACATCATCCCCGTTCTTTGAACGCTTCCGCTCGCGATCTACAAGGTATGTAGATGCATCTATTCACTCGTTGCTAGATGAACTCCTAGATGATCTTGGTGAAACGAGTAGGAAATTTTTTATTTTCTGCAACGTTCACCAACATGAACAGGAAGCCCCCAAGTGATCATGGCTAGATTCAGATATGATCATAAGCCGGACCAAAAGGAAAGCCGGATTCAGGTATGATCCGCTCCCTGTTGGTTGTTTTCACCACCTGATAAAGAAGACATATACACTTTTGAGGATAAAAAGGACAGAGGTCCTGCTTTATTGCTTTATATAATATATACACTGTCAAAATATATACATTTTGAGAGCCGGTGGCTTAAGTATAGTAAGGCCGGAGGTGGGCGATATTCCACGGCCGGCGGGTCTCCTCCTCCGACTTACGTGAGTCTTTGTGCTCTCGAACATCGATGAGGTAGTATGACCCGTTGTGCAGATTCTTGCTGACCACAAAGGGTCCTTCCCAAGGTGGGGATAGCTTGTGCATATCAGACTGATCCTGGATGATCCGGAGTACCAAATCGCATTCCTGAAAGGTTCTGCTCCTAACCCGGCGGCTGTGATAGCGGTGCAGGTCTTGTTGATAAATGGCCGAGCGAGCTATTGCCAAGTCTCGCTCCTCATCCAACAAGTCAA